>NC_042990.1:30877761-31042761 GCF_901001165.1 Salmo trutta
TATTTCTCACACTCGTTTCAGAACGCTGTTACTAAGAGAGTGAGGGGGTGGGGTTATTGAGGAGTTATTACTGTAGGATGGGGTGGGGGTAGGGCCTGTGAGTATAAAAATGTGTCATACATAAACATGGGGGGTGGGGGGTCAAACTGGGAATTGAATGTCCTGTTGGAGATAGATAACAACTGAGGCTCAGACGGCTCAAAACACAGCTGTTTTTCATCCGAAAGTTTTGCATCTTCTGTTTTAAACAAGCTATTTGGGCCTTGCAGCAGTCTGAATTGATGCTCATTGCATTGCTTGCTTTTCTGTAAGCCCACAGAATCAAAGAAATGGGCAACATACTGCTCAGGGTATCTAAGAGTTATCCAACAATAACAATACACTAACTATCCCTATTCCCTGTCTGTGAGAGTTGAAGTTTAGTGAGAGAAAGTACGTGTCGTGAAAGAGAATCAAAGTTGGGAACCTCCCTAGGTTCTGCCTAAGACATAGTTATCTTCCTCTGTGTCCACATGACTCATAGTCTGGTCAGCAAAGGCATAATAAACGTGACAGAAATATCCCCACACAATGTCCCCGGAGTCAGGAGCAACAGGAAAATTGGTGGATAGCTCTGTCCGTGGTTTCAGAGAGAAAACCTGCAACGTACTGTATGATGGGATGTAAGACCAGCGAGAGACTGTCCATCGAGAGATGATTTATAAAAGTCTAGCGCTCGTGAAGAAATGCACGAAGGACGTTTCAGTTCAAGTTCAAAGAATCTTAATGATTCTACAAAATCCATTCATTCAAATCTACATAATAATTCACTATTCCTGTTGGTGCAGGATTCTTTTCCTGCTGTAGTAAACTGGCTCAAATTAAGATCAAATCAAAGTTTATTTGTCACGTGCGCTGAATACAACAGTGAAATGCTTACTTACAGAAATGCTTACTTACAGGCTCTAAACAATGGTGCAAAAAAGGTATTAGGTGAACAAAAGGTAGGTAAAGAAATAAAACAACAGTAAGAAGACAGGCTATATACAGTAGCAAGGCTATAAAAGTAGCGAGGCTATATACAGTAGTGAGGCTATAAAAGTAGCGAGGCTACATACAGACACCGGTTAGTCAGGCTGATTGAGGTAGTATGTACATGTAGATATGGTTAAAGTGACTATGCATATATGATAAACAGAGAGTAGCAGTAGCTTAAAAGAGGGGTTGGCAGGTGGTGGGTGGCGGGACACAATGCAGATAGCCCGGTTAGCCAATTTGCGGGAGCACTGGTTGGTCGGCCCAATTGAGGTAGTATGTACATGAATGTATAGTTAAAGTGACTATGCATATAAGTAAGATCCTACATTTGTAGCTTTGAAAATGACGCCAATTGTTGTCTCTCTTTTATTAGTAAACACACGATATAGCCAGCTGGCAGAGATGCAAGAACTACAAGGAATACTAATAATTGTTCATTTGTGAAATAATGTCTCGATGCTTTTTATATTGGAGATCAAGTTTATAAATTGCCTGGCTGGGCTGATGAGACAGTGGATTGCGAAGTTAGATGGTACAGAGTAAATATTAATTTTAGCCGGTGGTTTAGCCGGTGGTTTAGCCGGTGGTAACTTGTGGAATAGACACCGGCTGGAATGCGGTTTAACCGATCAGCATTTAGGATTAGACCCACCCGTTGTATTAGACCCACCCTTTGTGTGAAGTAGAATGTACAGTACATTCAGAAGGTCTCAGTATGGAGTAGGTTTCTGTCTGAAATACCATGAAAGGGTTAAGCCAAGCCAAGGCAGTATGAGAGGAGTCGAACGCTGAAATCTATTCCGTATTACTGCACACATGAGGAACAGATTTAAGTGAGTCCAGTTGTCTGGAGCGTCTTTCTCTCTCTCTGTGGTTCAGTCCAAATGGCACACTAATCCCTACGTGCGCTGCTCTGGACTTGCCCTCATTGCCAGTGAGAGAGGTCGTCTCCCAAATGGCATCCTATGTAGTGCACTACTTTTGACCCGGGCCCATAGGGCTCCCATAGGGCTCCCATAGGGCTCTGGTCAAAAGTAGTGCACTACATAGGATGCCATTTGGGACACGGCCTCTCTCACTGGCAACGAGGGCAAGTCCAGAGCAGCGCAGTTTATCATTACACATCTGGGAAACGCACTGAGTAACCAGCTTTTATGAAAAAGACTTTAGAGCTGAGAAGATAAGCCCAATAGGAGAGTAATGTAAAATGGTATGTTGTAAACTAGTGACTAATACTGTATTGAACTCCATAAACATGCTAAATGACATCCATTTGAAGTCCCATATTATGTAGGAGGTAGTGAGAGCTGGTGACGTTAAGGGGTTAAGGATGAGTCATATGGGCCTGTGCTCATTGGTTGTGTCACGGCATCTGTGCTGTCTTTCATAAAAGTTATGAGGGCGTTTACCATCAGGCTCAGCCTTCTTTGTCTAGGCAAAAGCTATCCGGTATCCTTGGGACCTCCCTACCCCATTGAAGTAGACATTTTAAATGGTTAAGGTAAAGGTTATGGTTAGGTAAGGGTTATGGTTATGACTAAGGTCTGGGTAAGATTAAGGGTTAAGGTTAGGGCTAGGGTTTAGGGTAGGGACGTCCCAAGATCCCTGGATAGCACGAGCCACACAACAAGCATGACAGGGGAAATGGCATCATCATTAATGTTCATGTGGATGGGAATCTGACACCCTGTTCATTGCCTCCTCCTATTCCCTTCTCTTTGATAACTCCTCCCCCTTTAAGTGGTTGCCCTGGTTTCTCTGCTCTCTAGAATAGATCTATATGGAGGTCTTCTTTCCCTCGCTTTTTTCCAATATGAATGTTGAATGTTGCCTGGCTGTCTCAGCTTCACATGCCACAATAATATCCTTTCCATGACTTCAACTTCTTTGATTCAACCGCAGTCCTGCTGACCATCTACTTTAGACAATGTTGGAATACTGTGAAAAATGGACCTGAATGAAAAAGGTAGAAACCATCCCCTTTCAGAACTCGCGTCAAAGCCTTATATTTTCGTGCCCCCCCAACACACACACACACACACACACACACACACACACACACACACACACACACACACACACACACACACACACACACACACACATCTGCTCCCCACCCCCGCAGTGGGTCTCTTCTACGCACCCAGATGTAAACAGCAGGAGAGGGTGGGTCACCATCAAGAGTTATGGAGGGGAGGTCAGAGAGGAGAAAAACAACAGCAAGAAACCTCTGCATGAGTGAGCTCATGTCCCGCCCCCATTCCTGACTTCACCTTCCTGTGCACAACTGAGGGGTTTGTGTAGACCGTGGAGACTCCAAAAGAAACCTTCCTCATCTTGCACTTTCTTGTTCCCTCCCTCTCTCTCCCTCTATCCCCCCTCCTCCCTCTATCCCCCCTCTCTCTCTCCCTCTATCCCCCCTCTCTCTTTCTCTCTCCCTCTGTCCCCCTCTCTTTTTCTCTCTTTCTCTCTTTCTCTCTTTCTCTGTTCAACCAATCTCATCCAGAGTAAATTCCGCTTTTTTTTCTCAGATTTCATTTAATCTATTGTTCCACAGTCTAACAGCACTTCAAACTGTTCTTTCTCAAACTTGAAACACAAGTACTGAATTATTGCATTGATGGACTTAGAGAAGGACCTTCTATTGTCTATTGCGATGTGATCTCATTGGAATGGGCTGGGGAACTTCACCCTTAACTTCTGTTGTGCCAAAGGACACATTATGGAAAACTCAAATGTAATTTGTGGCTTAGACTGGACTGGAAAGATCAGAGTTGAGAGAATTCTACTTATTTTCCACCAGCTCTTTCTGAAAGTGCTGAGAGTAAGATCCAACAACTTCACACATTCACCAATGTATCTAAATAAAGGAATTAAGACTGGATATCTGGATTATTTTGAACACAATTTCTCTATATGTATAGCTACTCTATAAGTATACATAGTAGAGAATTCCAGGTTTCCTGCTGCAGTCTGTGAGTGTACACCTCCCTGAGGATTTACCCTGCTGCTTTAGGGCTGCTAAACTTTCCAGGAAGTAAATGACTCCCCCAGACCTCTCACTCTCTGCGTGGATTGTTTTACAGATGGAGAAGGGGAGGGGGGGGGCAGACAGACAGACAGACATAGGAACAGGAAACACCCGTGATAGTACCACTGACTCTCCTTTCTCCAAAAAGGGTTCTTACTGTTGTTGCTGTAAGACTCCAGTTGTACAACATAAGTACCATGCATTTTGTCTCAACCTGGGACACAACAGGGAGTTTGTCTGGATAAAATCAACCTGGGATTCAACAGGGAGTTTGTCTGGACAAAAATCATTTGGGGACACCGCACAGCGATTGTGTTTGTGCACTATAACTCTTGATTGTATCACAATAATATCTGTTTTATCACAACCATTGTGTCAAATGCGTTGTGCATCAGTTATACAATGTAAGTGTATACGGGTCAAACTGAATTGAGAAAAAATGGTTTACTGTACAACCATTTCCTTTGAGGAATATTTGTATGATCTGCCTGTTTATTCTGAATTATTTTATTCAATTGAAAATCCTACGCCGTGTGGGTGTAGGAAGGCTAGCATTGGCTAAATATTTCAACAAAACTTCAGCAAATATATTGCTGATTGAATGACGATCACATTTGTGTTATTAGCACAATGACATATGGAGTGTAGATGGGTTAAGCTATCCATCTAACTGTAATGCATCTGCCCTCCGTTTCAGGGTTATGGGCTAAAACTAGAAGCTCAAACGTCTTCTACCTGTTTACAATCACACCTCCACCTGCCACATAAAACCTATGAGGACACTTGTTGAGAGCACTCTGGTTTTAAATATCTCAGAGCTTGTGGTAAAATGATCACATTAAGGCTAGACAGATCCATTGCTATAACTGCACAGGTGGAATTCTTATTGTTTATTCAATAGAGCACTGTAGGTGTGAGGTTGGTGCACTTCCTGATATGGGCAGCGTTGTTGTTAGCCACCTTATGCTATGGTTGTAACATTGCTACTGCAGTTAGCATGTTGTTGCTACTGTTGTTAGTGACTTGTTGTTAGCTTGTTTAAGCTACTGTATCTGTTTGATATTTAGGTGAGAAAAGGCTAGTTCAGATACGTTGGTGTCGCAAACCAGATACTGATAACCAAATGGTTGGTAAGCATACAAGGTACATTGCTAAACCTCCTATCTAAACCTAGTATGGAGAAATATATTTTTTACTCAAATCTAATTCTTTGAGTGGGAGGTATCACTTTGTCCTCCTCAATCATAAGCTTCCACACACTGCAAAGTCACTGAATCATTTGTAATTGTGACCCCATTTCTTTCAGAATGCACAATGATCTTCGGCTCCATGGAAGAATGTGCTGTTGATCTCCCAAAGACAAGCTCAGCAGAGTGTGGGTGAATCTGCATCTGTTTTAATAGGAGGAGGATGTTCAGTTCCCATCTGTCTGTCTCAGTTTGTTTCTACGCCTCGAGGTTCGTCAGAACATTTCTGTTTCACAGTCAGGAATGTGATTATTTATCCTTCACATCTCTGTTCTCTGTCTCAGACTGAAGAGGAGTAGAGACATCTAAACAAACTGTAGTAGACTTAGAGAGAATACTATGTAGGGTTTAGAAACACTGTCAAAAAGCATTTTGAAAGTCACATTTAATGCACAGTTTATTTTGTATTAGGAGGCATATAATCTCAGCAAAAAAGAAACGTCCCTTTTTCAGGACCCTGTCTTTCAAAGCTAATTCACAAAAATCCATGTAACTTCACAGATCTTCATTGTAAAGGGTTTAAACACTGTTTCCCCGTGCTTGTTCAATGAACCATTGAAAATTAATGAACATGCACCTGTGGAACGGTCGTTAAAACACTAACAGCTTACAGACGGTAGGCAATTAAGGTCACAGTTATGAAAACTTAGGACACTAAAGAGGCCTTTCGATTGACTCTGAAAAACACCTAAAGAAAGATGCCCAGGGTCCCTGCTCATCTGCGTGAACGTGCCTTAGGCATGCTGCAAGGAGGTATGAGGACTGCAGATGTGGCCAGGGAAATAAATTGCAATGTCCGTACTGTGAGATGCCTAAGACAGCGCTACAGGGAGACAGGACGGACAGCTGATCGTCCTCGCAGTGGCAGACCACGTGTAACAACACCTGCACAGGATTGGTACATCCGAACATCACACCTACGGGACAGGTACAGGATGGCAACAACAACTGCCCGAGTTACACCAGGAATGCACAATCCCTCCATCAGTGCTCAGACTGTCTGCAATAGGCCGAGAGAGGCTGGACTAAGGGCTTGTAAGCCTTTTGTAAGGCAGGTCCTCACCAGACATCACTGGCAACAACGTCACCTATGGGCAGAAACCCACCGTCGCTAGACCAGACAGGACTGGCAAAAAGTGCTCTTCACTGACGAGTTGCGGTTTTGTCTCACCAGGGGTGATGGTCAGATTTGCGTTTATTGTCGAAGGAATGAGTGTTACACTGAGGCCTGTACTCTGGAGTGGGATCGATGTGGAGGGTCCGTCATGGTCTGGGGCGGTGTGTCACAGCATCATTGGACTGAGCTTGTTGTCATTGTATGGCAATCTGAGCGCTGTGTATTACAGGGAAGACATCCTCCTTCCTCATGTGGTACCCTTCCTGCAGGCTCATCCTGACATGACCCTCCAGCATGACAATGCCACCAGCCATACTGCTCATTCTGTGTGATTTCCTGCAAGACAGGAATGTCAGTGTTCTGCCATGGCCAGCGAAGAGCCCGGATCTCAATCCCATTGAGCACGTCTGGGACCTGTTGGATCGGAGGGTGA
Source organism: Salmo trutta (assembly GCF_901001165.1). Taxonomy (NCBI): domain Eukaryota; kingdom Metazoa; phylum Chordata; class Actinopteri; order Salmoniformes; family Salmonidae; genus Salmo; species Salmo trutta. Next base: position 30,884,607 of record NC_042990.1, read on the forward strand.
GGGCTAGGGTCATTCCCCTCAGAAATGTACGGGAACTTGCAGGTGCCTTGGTGGAAGAGTGGGGTAACATCTCACAGCAAGAACTGGCAAATCTGGTGCATTCCATGAGGAGGAGATGCACTGCAGTACTTAATGCAGCTGGTGGCCACACCAGATACTGACTGTTATTTTGATTTTGACCCCCCCTTTGTTCAGGGACACATTATTCCATTTGTGTTAGTCATATCTGTGGAACTTGTTCAGTTTATGTATCAGTTGTTGAATCTTGTTATGTTCATACAAATATTTACACATGTTAAGTTTGCTGAAAATAAACACAGTTGACAGTGAGAGGGTGTTTCTTTTTTTGCTGAGTTTATGAGTTTAGTTGTGTAAAAGAGGCCTGACCTATAGGGATAGAAAACAACTGTGTGGGGCATGAAAAAAATGTCAGCAATGTTACCGTAGTCCCCTGAGTTTTTCGTTTAGTTCTGTAAGAGTCTTGCCTGTGAAGTGATGTCTGGGAGTCGTTACCACCAGTCTCTGCTTTGCTGCTCTGTCATGTTTTCCAGCCTGTAAGCCAGATAGAGGAGGAGGGTTTGAGTTGAGGGTTGAAGCTGTGGGTGCATGTAGGCTCACTGCTGTCACCGGGCCTCACAGTCACTCTTTATTTCTCTCTTTCTCTCTTTTTCTTTCTCCCCTTTGTCTCATTCTCTCTCTCTCTCTCTCTCTCTCTCTCTCATTGTTTTCCTTGGTCTCGTTCTCTCCCTGTAAATATAGCATTTCACTTTTTCAAAGACACTAGTTGAACATCATAACCAGCCATCCTCCTCCCTCCATTTCCCTCTGTCTTTCTTCTTTCCTTCCCTCTCTTCTCTCCCTGCTGCTCAACATGTCTGGATCTTTGGCTTTTGGAGAGCCAGTCCAAATGTTAGAGTCTGGCTTCCAGAGAAAACAGCCCACAGTGCCAAAGCTAGCAGAGGGAGGATAAAAAAGATTGAATGAGGCACAGGCAGAGGTCGGTTTCCCTCTCTGCGCTGTATAGTTTGAGGTGCAGATTAAAGACTAAACTCTGTTTGTACTTGATAAGACAGTGATTTGTTTCAAAGCAGAAAGACGGGGCATGCTTGGGTACCATCCATGTATAGCAGTGAAGGTTGTTGAGGGGAAGACAGCTCATAATAATGGCTGAAACAGAACAAATGGAATGGCATCAACCACCTGGAAACCATGTGTTTGAGACAACTCCAGTATTCCGCTTCAGCCATTACAACAAGCCAGTCCTCCCCAATTAAGGGGCCACCAACCTCCTGTGACGTATAGCCTGTTTGGGAGGAAAAGAAAATAAGGAGAGCTGCTGCTTTTTCTTCAAAATAACATGGGAATGGAGTGGGCCAATCAGATGTGGCGGCCTGTAGTCCCTCCCCCTTAGTTCTCTGAGTCTGTCTTGGGATTGAGAGGAAACAAATGGTAAACTAATTACAGCGTTCCCAAAGAAAAAGTGCAGCAGCTTTCAGTCTCTTTTACCATTTAAAACTCGCTGTTTGTGACTGGTTGCAAAAATGGAACGCAAGACAGTCGGCCTTGCTTGGAGCGGTAGTTAAGTTGAATACATTTTGAAAAGGGAAAGCTGTAAAAAAAATATGAGTTCACAGCTAGATGCTGAGCTGTGGTAGGTATTAACATTTGGTCTCACAAAACAATGCACATGATAATATCCATAAAATCAGATGTGGTACAAGATATTGTTTTAGGGTTAGGGTTATGGTTTGGGTTAGGGATTAGGGATAGGTTGCAGATGTAAAGTACCAGTCAAAAGTTTGGACACACCTACTCATTCAAGGGGTTTTCTTTATTTTGAGTATTTTCTACATTGTTGAATAATAGTGAAGACATCACAACTATGAAATAACACAAATGGAATCATGTAGTAACAAAAAAGTGTTAAACAAATCAAAATATATTTTATATTTGAGATTCTTCAAAGTAGCCCTTTGCCTTGATGACAGCTTTGCACACTCTTGGCGTTCTCTCAACCAGCTTCATAACGTAGTCACCTGGAATGCAATTCAATTAACAGGTGTGCCTTGTTAAAAGTTAAATTGGGGATTTTCTTTCCTTCTTAATGCGTTTGAGCCAGTCTGTTGTGTTGTGACAAGGTAGGGGTGGTATACAGAAGATAGCCTTATTTGGTAAAAGACCAAGTCCATATTATGGCAAGAACAGCTCAAATAAGCAAAGAGAAATGACAGTCCATCATTACTTTAAGACATGAAGGTCAGTCAATCAGGAAAAATGCAAGAACTTTTAAACTTTCTTTAAGTACAGTCTCAAAAACCGTCAAGTGCTATGATGAAACTTGCTCTCTTGAGGACCACCACAGGAAAGGAAGATCCAGAGTTACCTCTGCTGCAGAGGATAAGTTCATTAGAGTTACCAGTTTCAGAAATTGCAGCCCAAATAAATGCTTCACAGAGTTGAAGTAACGGACACATCTCAACATCAACAGTTCAGAGGAGACTGTGTGAATCAGGCCGTCATGGTCGAATTGCTGCAAAGAAACCACTACTAAAGGACACCGATAAGAAGATGAGACTTGCTTGGGCCAAGAAATACGAGCAATGGACATTAGACTGGTGGAGTCCAAATCTGAGACTTTTGGTTCCAACCGCCATGCCGTTGTGAGACACAGAGTACAGTTGAAGTCGGACGTTTACATATACCTTAGCAAAATACATTTAAACTCAGTTTTTCACAATTCCTGACATTTAATCCCAGTAACAATTCCCTGTCTTAGGTCAGTTAGGATCACCACTTTATTTTAAGAATGTGAAATGTCAGAATAATAGTAGAGAGAATGATTTATTTACGCTTTTATTTCTTTCGTCACATTCCCAGTGGGTCAGAAGTTTACATACACTCAATTAGTATTTGGTAGCATTGCCTTTAAATTGTTTAACTTGGGTCAAATGTTTCGGGTAGCCTTCCACAAGCTTCCCACAATAAGTTGGGTGAATTTTGGCCCATTCCTCCTGACAGACCTGGTGTAACTGAGTCAAGTGGGTAGGCCTCCTTGCTTGCACATGCTTTTTCAGTTCTGCCCACACATTTTCTATAGGATTCAGGTCAGGCCTTTGTGATGGCCATTCCAATACCTTGACTTTGTTGTCCTTAAGCCATTTTGCCCCAACTTTGGAAGTATTCTTGGGGTCATTGTCCATTTGGAAGACCCATTTGCGTCCAAGCTTTAACTGCCTGACTGATGTCTTGAGATGTTGCTTCAATATATCCACATATTTTTCCTTCTTCGTGATGCCATCTATTTTGTGAAGTGCACTAGTCCCTCCTGCAGTAAAGCACCCCCATAACATGATGCTGCCACCCCTGTGCTTCACGGTTGGGATGGTGTTCTTCGGCTTGCAAGCCTCCCCCTTTTTCCTCCAAACATTATGATGGTCATTATGGCCAAACAGTTCTATTTTTGTTTCATCAGACCAGAGGACATTTCTCCAAAAAGTACGATCTTTGTCCCCATGTGCAGTTGCAAACTGTAGTCTGGCTTTTTATGGCGGTTTTGAAGCAGTGGCTTCTTCCTTGCTGAGCGGCCTTTCAGGTTATGTCGATATAGGACTCGTTTCACTGTGGATATAGACACTTTTGTACCTGTTTCCTCCAGCATCTTCACAAGGTCTTTTGCTGTTTTTCTCTGATTGATTTTCACTTTTCGCACCAAAGTACGTTCATCTCTAGGAGTCAGAACACGTCTCCTTCCTGAGCGGTATGACGGCTGCGTGGTCCCATGGTGTTTATACTTGCGTACTATTGTTTGTACAGATGAACGTGGTACCTTCAGGCGTTTGGAAATTGCTCCCAATGATGAACCAGACTTGTGGAGGTCTACAACTTGGCTGATTTCTTTTGATTTTCCCATGATGTCAAGCAAAGAAACACTGAGTTTGAAGGTAGGCTTTGAAATACATCCACAGGTACACCTCCAATTGACTCAAATGATTTCAATTAGCCTATCAGAAGCTTTTAAAGCCATGACGTCAATTTCTGGAATTTCCCAAGCTGTTTAAAGTCACAGTCAACTTAGTGTATGTAAACTTCTGACTCACTGGAATTGTGATACAGTGAATTATAAGTGAAATAATCTTTCTAAACAATTGTTGGAAAAATTACTTGTGTCATGCACAAAGTAGATGTCCTACCCGACTTGCCAAAACTTTTGTTTGTTAACAAGAAATTTGTGGAGTGGTTGAAAAATGAGTTTTAATGACTCCAATCTAAGCGTATGTAAACTTCCGACTTCAACTGTAGGTGAACGGCTGATCTCCGCATGTGTGATTCCTACCATGAAGCATGGAGGAGGAAGTGTGATGGTGTGGGGGTACTTTGCTGGTGACACTGTCTGTAATTTATTTAGAATTCATGGAACATTTAACCAGCATGGCTACCACAGCATTCTGCAGCGATATGCCATCCCATCTGGTTTGTGCTTAGCGGGACTATCATTTGTTTTTCAACAGGACAATGGCCCAACACACCTCCAGGCTGTGTAAGGGCTATTTGACCAAGAAGGAGAGTGATGGAGTGCTGCACCAGATGACCTGGCCTCCACAATCACTCGACCTCAATCAATTGAGGTAGTTTGGAATGAGTTGGACCGCAGAGTGAAGGAAAAGCAGCCAACACGTGGTCAGCATATGTGGGAACTCCTTCAAGACTTTTGGAAAAGCATTCCAGGTGAAGCTGGTTGAGAGAATGCCAAGAGTGTGCAAAGCTGTCATCAAGGCAAAGAGTGGCTACTTTGAAGAATCTAAAATCCAAAATATATATTTGATTTGTTTAAAACTTTTTGGGTTACTACATGATTCCATATGTATTATATCATAGTTTTGATGTCTTCACTATTATTCTACAATGTAGAAAATAGTAAAAATAAAGAAAAACCCTGGAATGAGTAGGTGTGTCCAAACTTTTAACTGGTACTGTATGTGCTGGGTGAATGTACGGACACAGGTAATTTATTTAGAAGTTAGTGGTTTCCCTGGGATGTTTTTGTGAATATCTTGATGTAGGTCAGGGCTCCTCCTGTAGGTTGCCACTCTAATGCTTTTCCTGGAGAGCTACCCTCCTGTAGGTTTTCACTCCAACCCCTGTTGTAACTAACCTGATTCAGCTTATCAACTATCTGATTATTAGAATCAAATGTGCTAGATTAGGGTTGGATCGAAAACCAGGAACAGGGTTGGAGTGACAACCTACAGGACGGTATCTCTCCAGGAACAGGGTTGGAGTGACAACCTACAGGACGGTAGCTCTCCAGGAACAGGGTTGGAGTGACAACCTACAGGACGGTATCTCTCCAGGAACAGGGTTGGAGTGACAACCTACAGGACGGTATCTCTCCAGGAACAGGGTTGGAGAGACAACCTACAGGACGGTATCTCTCCAGGAACAGGGTTGGAGTGACAACCTACAGGACGGTATCTCTCCAGGAACAGGGTTGGAGAGACAACCTACAGGACGGTATCTCTCCAGGAACAGGGTTGGAGAGACAACCTACAGGACGGTATCTCTCCAGGAACAGGGTTGGAGTGACAACCTACAGGACGGTATCTCTCCAGGAACAGGGTTGGAGAGACAACCTACAGGACGGTATCTCTCCAGGAACAGGGTTGGAGTGACAACCTACAGGACGGTATCTCTCCAGGAACAGGGTTGGAGTGACAACCTACAGGACGGTATCTCTCCAGGAACAGGGTTGGAGTGACAACCTACAGGACGGTATCTCTCCAGGAACAGGGTTGGAGAGACAACCTACAGGACGGTATCTCTCCAGGAACAGGGTTGGAGAGCTCTGCTGTAGGTCTACTCTTACTGGTGGATTGCACTGCACTGTACTCAAAGCAGACATTGCCCTGTATGCCTTTAAATCACCTACCTTTGATAGCTTTTGGTAAAATAGATTAGAATAACTTTATTTTCCAACAGAGGGAACATGGGTTGTGACAGTTACTCATTGTAAGGTGAATGCCAGAAAAGTGTTCTGCTCACCTTAGAGTAATAGTTGAACAGTATATATATATATATACACTGCTCAAAAAAATAAAGGGAACACTTAAACAACACAATGTAACTCCAAGTCAATCACACTTCTGTGAAATCAAACTGTCCACTTAGGAAGCAACACTGATTGACAATAAATTTCACATGCTGTTGTGCAAATGGAATAGACAACAGGTGGAAATTATAGGCAATTAGCAAGACACCCCCAATAAAGGAGTGGTTCTGCTGGTGGGGACCACAGACCACTTCTCAGTTCCTATGCTTCCTGGCTGATGTTTTGGTCACTTTTGAATGCTGGCGGTGCTTTCACTCTAGTGGTAGCATGAGACGAAGTTTACAACCCCCACAAGTGGCTCAGGTAGTGCAGCTCATCCAGGATGGCACATCAATGCGAGCTGTGGCAAGAAGGTTTGCTGTGTCTGTCAGCGTAGTGTCCAGAGCATGGAGGCGCTACCAGGAGACAGGCCAGTACATCAGGAGACGTGGAGGAGGCCGTAGGAGGGCAACAACCCAGCAGCAGGACCGCTACCTCCGCCTTTGTGCAAGGAGGAGCAGGAGGAGCACTGCCAGAGCCCTGCAAAATGACCTCCAGCAGGCCACAAATGTGTATGTGTCTGCTCAAGCGGTCAGAAACAGACTCCATGAGGGTGGTATGAGGGCCCGACGTCCACAGGTGGGGGTTGTGCTTACAGCCCAACACCGTGCAGGACGTTTGGCATTTGCCAGAGAACACCAAGATTGGCAAATTCGCCACTGGCGCTCTGTGGTCTTCACAGATGAAAGCAGGTTCACACTGGACAGACGTGACAGAGTCTGGAGACGCCGTGGAGAACGTTCTGCTGCCTGCAACATCCTCCAGCATGACCGGTTTGGCGGTGGGTCAGTCATGGTGTGGGGTGGCATTTCTTTGGGGGGCCGCACAGTCCTCCATGTGCTCGCCAGAGGTAGCCTGATTGCCATTAGATACTGAGATGAGATCCTCAGACCCCTTGTGAGACCATATGCTGGTGCGGTTGTCCCTGGGTTCCTCCTAATGCAAGACAATGCTAGACCTCATGTGGCTGGAGTGTGTCAGCAGTTCCTGCAAGAGGAAGGCATTGATGCTATGGACTGGCCCGCCCGTTCCCCAGACCTGAATCCAATTGAGCACATCTGGGACATCATGTCTCGCTCCATCCACCAATGCCACGTTGCACCACAGACTGTCCAGGAGTTGGCAGATGCTTTAGTCCAGGTCTGGGAGGAGATCCCTCAGGAGACCATCCGCCAACTCATCAGGAGCATGCCCAGGCGTTGTAGGGAGGTCATACAGGCACGTGGAGGCCACAAACACTACTGAGCCTCATTTTGACTTGTTTTAAGGACATTACATCAAAGTTGGATCAGCCTGTAGTGTGGTTTTCCACTTTAATTTTGAGTGTGACTCCAAATCCAGACCTCCATGGGTTGATAAATAGGATTTCCATTGATTGTTTTTGTGTGATTTTGTTGTCAGCACATTCAACTATGTAAAGAAATAAGTATTTAATAAGATTATTTATTTCATTCAGATCTAGGATGTGTTGTTTAAGTGTTCCCTTTATTTTTTTGAGCAGTATATTTTAGTCTAATTAGATAATTGCTCCAACTTTGTGTTTTTCTCGCCACTGCAGTAACCTAACACACTGTTACTCTACATGACTCAACGGCCTGCTAAAAATGCTTTATGTTTCATGTCTACCTCCATGCGCAATGCCAAGCGTCGGCTGGAGTGGTGTAAAGCTCGCCACTATTGGACTCTGGGGAGCAGTGGAAGCGCATTCTCTGGAGTGATGAATGACGCTTCACCATCTGGCAGTCTGACGGACCAATCTGGGTTTGGCGAATGCTAGGAGAATGCTACCTGCCCCAATGAACTGTAAAGTTTGGTGGAGGAGGAACATTGGTCTGGGGATGTTTTTCATGGTTCGGGCTAGGCATCTTAGTTACAGTGTAAGGTGAATACCAGAAAAGTGTTCTGCTCATAGTTATCATCTATTGAAACAGTATATGGGTTAGGGTTAGTACGGGGCACCGCGAGAGGCTATTTTGGTCTAATTAGATAATTGCTCCAACTTTGTTTTTTTCTCCGCAACCAGCCACTGCAGTACCCTAACACACTGTTACTCTGCATGACTCAACGGCCTGCTAGAAATCATTTGTTTCCTGTCTACCCCTCAGAGTCTAAAACACTATTCACACACAATGCTATGCTAGACCTAGAAAAGGGTTCACTATGTGTTTACACAGACAGCCCAATTATTTGGACCAATCAGATCAGCTCCGAAAAAGAGCTGATGTGAAAGGATCTGATGTGATTGGTCAAAAGACCAATTAGTGGAAAAGAATATCAGCATTGGGCTGCCTGTGTTAACACAACCTATTACCTACGTGAAAAGTCACTTTTTTCTGGCTAGACTGCAGGAAATGGCCAGTGTTGCAGGCATATTTTGGACTCTATTGCTTGTGTATTGACAACTGAATTCTTCTGACCGTGAGAATGTGTATATGCCTCTGTGTGTGCACGCTTCCATATGAGTATTATTGGTGTTTACCGAGCTGTTGTGCTTCTCTATGATTGACGAGTGGTCATCAGAGCATCAAGTGTGAGGGGTTTGCATTTAAATTCAGACCCAGTTGAAGGTCGGGAGTCCTAAGCTCCCTCCTGGGACCCTAAAACGCCTCCCACCGCACCTGGAACACATTATACCATGTAGAACCATGTGGTTGGCACATGAACTCTTAGAGGCAGGAGCTGTGTGTGTGTGTGCGTGTGTGAGTGCCTGCATGCGTGTGCCTTTGCGTGTGTGGAGCTGACATTCCCACATTACAGTCATTAGCTGAGGGAGCCCCCCCCCCCTTCCCTGTGGTTGTGATGGCCCCCTTGTTTTTTTCTAAGACTATGTGATACCTTACTGCCTGCCTGGAGGGGAATGGCTCATAAGATTAGCAGACAAACGTAACAGGAGGTTTTTAACTGAGATACTGTCTCGGGTTTGTTAACCCCTAAAAGCATTAGGACTTTTTTTCACCCCCAGTCCAGAGCCCCCAGTCCTTAGTCCCCAGTCCCTAGCCCCCAGTCCTTAGCCCCCAGTCCTTAGCCTCTAGTGCCTAGTCTCTAGCCTGTAGCCCCTAGCCCCTAGCCACCAGTCCTTAGTCCCCAGTCCCTAGCCCCCAGTCCTTAGCCTCTAGTGCCTAGTCTCTAGCCTGTAGCCCCTAGCCCCTAGCCACCAGTCCTTAGCCCCCAGCCCCTAGCCACCAGTCCTTAGTCCCCAGTCCCTAGCCCCCAGTCCTTAGCCTCTAGTGCCTAGTCTCTAGCCTGTAGCCTCTAGCCCCTAGCCACCAGTCCTTAGCCCCCAGCCCCTAGCCACCAGACCCTAGCCCCCACACAGCCCCCAGTCCCTAGCCCCTAGTCCCTAGCTTTTAGTCCCTAGCCCCCAATCCCTAGCCCATAGTTGTCATGTAGATCTGAAAGGATTGGATATGTTTAAGCAATATAGTAATTGCCTCACATTGCCTTCTGATTGGCTGAGTGTAATTTCCGCCATATTGCTTTCACTTATCCAATCGTATCAGCTCTACAAGTGTCTCCCTAGGGAGTAGGCTAGGGCTGGGTTTGGAAATGGGAGACCTCTATACTTGAATAGACTAAACTCTTAGAAGAAAAGTTGCTATCTAGAAGCTAAAAGGGTTCTTCAGCTGTTACCATAGGAGAACCCTTTTGAATAAGCCTTTTTGGTTCCAGGTAGAACCCTTTTGGGTTCCATGTAGAACCCTTTCTACAGAGGGTTCTACATGAAACCCAAAAGCGTTCTACCTGGAACCAAAAAGGGTTCTCCTATGGGGACAGCCTAAGAAGCATTTTGGAACCAAGAGTATAGCATAGATGAAAGACTATGACCAAGCTCTGTCGACCTTCCCTTTTGGTTACATTTGGAGGTTAGGCTGGTGATGCCAGGAATTCCACTGGAGAATTGAAGACGGCTTAATTTTTCTCCAGTTTCCTTTGTCTCTCCTCCCCTCTCTCTCATTCTCTCTTTGAGTGCTTGGTGGAAAATCACAGTCATTTGAGATTCAGGCAGCTCTAGCTACATACTCTCTCTCACACCATCTCACCATGCTCAGGCTAGCAGAGAGAACTGCGTTGGGGGGAAAGTCACCCAAACACCCAACCTGAGTCGTTCAATCTCAAAACACATTTACTTCCTGTCACATGTATACCAACCCTACTAGCCTGCCAGCCAGTCTGCTACCAATGCTGCACAGTAACTGATTTCCATTTCATTTTTAACATCTTGACTCACTCCAAATTGGTAGCATGGAGAAAGAAAAAGTTCCACACAGCCTAAGGTTGACACGTCCATCCATGAACCTGTTGAATAGGATGTCCCCAGCGTGGTGCAGCTCATGGGACCATGTCTGTGTCCCAAATGGCACGCTATTCCCTATATATGTCACGGCTTTCTGAAGGATCAGACCAAAACGCAGCGTGTTCGTAGTTCCACATCTTTTTATTAATCGTGAAACTAAATGCAATACACCAACCACTTTAAATAACAAAACAACAAAGCCGTAACGCAGAGCAGGCAAACACTACTCACAAACTAACAACCCACACCCACACATGGAAAACAGGCTACCTAAGTATGGCTTCCAATCAGAGACAACGATAGACAGCTGTCTCTGATTGGAAACCATACCTGGCCAACGCATAGAAAAGGAAAACATAGAAATAGAAATATAGAAACCCCACAATGAAACAGAAACCCAAAAACACACCCAAAACACCCCCCTGTCACGCCCTGACCACTCTACTATGGAAAATGACCTCTTACAAGGGTCAGGACGTGACAGTACCCCCCCCAAGGTGCAGACCCTGACTGCACCCAAACAAAACCCAACAAAACAACCCCAAACACAAAGGGAGGGTAGGGAGGGTGACAAAAGTCTATGGCGGCTCTAGTGCTACACCCAGAACCCTCCTTTCCCTCCGATCCTCCAGCAACGGAGGTGGCTCCGGCTCAGGTCGTAACCTCCATTCAGCCCGCAGATCCCTCCGCTTCCATAACACCGACCTGTGGATCATTATCGGAGAAATCGGACTGTAGATCATTACCGGAAGCTCTGTGCTGTAAATCACCGCTGAAGGTTCTGGGCTGCAGGCCGCCGCTGCAGGCTCTGGGCTGCAGACCGCCGCTGGAGGCTCTGGGCTGCAGACCGCTGCTGGAGGCTCTGGGCTGCAGACCGCCGCTGGAGGCTATGGGCTGCAGACAGCTGCTGGAGGCTCCGGACTGGGGAGCGTCGCTGGAGGCTCCGGACTGGGGAGCGTCGCTGGAGGCTCCTGACTGGGGAGCGTCGCTGGAGGCTCCGGACTGGGGGGCGTCGCTGGAGGCTCCGGACTGGGGGGCGTCGCTGGAGGCTCCGGACTGGGGAGCGTCGCTGGAGGCTCCGGACTGGGGAGCGTCGCTGGTGGCTCCAGATTGGGGAGTGTAGCTGGAGGTCTGGTGCGTGGAACTGGCCTAGGTGGCGCCAGACTGGTGACGCGCACCTCAGGACCAGTGCAGGGAGCAGGAACAGGACACTCCGGACTGGGCATGCGCACTGGAGGTCTGATGCATGGAACTGGCCTAGGTGGCGCCAGACTGGTAGCACGCACCTCAGGGCGAGTGCGGGAAGGAGGCACAGGACGTACCGGACGATGGAGGCGAACTAGAGACTGGGCATGCTGAGCAGGCCTACTCCTTCCTGGCTCAATGACCATCTTCGCCCTACACCGGTGAGGAGCTTACACCGACCGCACCGGCTGTGAGTGTGTATGGGCGATATAGTGCGCATCACACCATAACCCATTGCTCGCCCCTCAGCACGCCCGCTCCGCAGTGCCCTTTCCGCCAGTACCTCTCTCCGTAATCTTGCATCGAGCTTCGCCCTTGACTCCCTGACTGGCTCCGGTTCACTCCACGGCTCTCTCCGATAAGCACGGGAAGTTAGATCAGGGCTCCCCCCGACATCGACAAACTCCCTGTATGCCCCCCCAAAACAAATTTGGGGGCTGCCTCTCCACCTTGCCTCTTGGAGGATATAGCACCTCATAGTATCATCGCTCCCTCTTTGCTTCTTCTATTTCCTCCCTCGGGCGACGATACTCCCCAGCCTGGCTCCAGGGTCCTTTCCCATCCAGGATTTCCTCCCAAGTCCATGACTCCAGATACTTCCTCCCATGCTGCTTGGTCCTTTTTTGGTGGGTTGTTCTGTCACGGCTTTCTGAAGGATCAGACCAAAACGCAGCGTGTTCGTAGTTCCACATCTTTTTATTAATCGTGAAACTAAATGCAATACACCAACCACTTTAAATAACAAAACAACAAAGCCGTAACGCAGAGCAGGCAAACACTACTCACAAACTAACAACCCACACCCACACATGGAAAACAGGCTACCTAAGTATGGCTTCCAATCAGAGACAACGATAGACAGCTGCCTCTGATTGGAAACCATACCTGGCCAACGCATAGAAAAGGAAAACATAGAAATAGAAATATAGAAACCCCACAATGAAACAGATACCCAAAAACACACCCAGAACACCGCCCTGTCACGCCCTGACCACTCTACTATGGAAAATGACCTCTTACAAGGGTCAGGACGTGACAATATAGTGCATTAGTTCTGATCAAAATGTGCAGGGAACAGGGGATGCATCCTATAAAGCTGTTTATTAAATTTGTATTTATTAAGGATCCCCATTAGTGGCTGCCAAGGCAGCATCTAATCTTCCTGGGGTCCAGCAACATTAACACAGGGCATTTGGAAAGTATTCAGACCCCTTCACCTTTTACACATTTTGTTACGTTACAGCCTTATTCTAATGTAACAGTACAGCTTCCGTCCCTATCCTCGCCCCTACCTAGGCTCGAACCAGGGACTCTCTGCACACATAGACAACAGCCACCCTCGAAGCATCGTTACCTATCGCTCCACAAAAGCCGCGGCCCTAGCAGAACAAGGGGAACAACTACTTCAAGGTCTCAGAGCGAGTGACGTCACCGATCGAAACGCTATTAGCGCGCACCCTGCTAACTAGCTAGCCATTTCACACCGGTTACACAACATGGATTGAATTTTAAAAAATCATCAATTTACACACAATACCCCATAATGACAAAGCGAAAACAGGTATTTAAATATTTTTGCAAATGTATAAAAACTAAAAAACAGAAATACCTTATTTACATAAGTATTCAGACCCTTTGCTATGAGACTCGAAATTGAGCTCAGGTCCATCCTGTTTCCATTGATCATCCTTGAGATATTTCTACAACTTGATTGGAGTCCGCCTGTGGTAAATTCAATTGATTGGACATGATTTGGAAAGGAACACACCGGTCTATATAGGGTCTCACAGTTGACAGTGCATGTCAAAGCAAAAACCAAGCCATGAGGTCGAAGGAATTGTCTGTAGAGCTCAGAGATAGAATTGTGACAAGGCACAGATCTGGGGAAGGGTACCAAGACATTTCTGCAGCATTGAAGGTCCCCAAGAACACAGTGGCCTCTATCATTGTTAAATGGAAGAAGTTTGGAACCACCAAGACTCTTCCTAGAGCTGGCTGCACGGCTAAACTGAGCAATTGGGGGAGAAGGGTCTTGGTCAGGGAGGTGACAAAGAACCCGATGGTCACTCTGACAGAGCTCCAGAGTTCCTCTGTAGAGATGGGAAAAGCTTCCAGAAGGACAACCATCTCTGCAGCACTCCAACAATCAGGCCTTTATGCTAGAGTGGCCAGATGGAAGCCACACCTCAGTAAAAGGCACAACCTCCAGACAGCCCGTTTGGAGTTTGCCAAAACACACCTAAATGACTCTCAGACCATGAGAAGCCTGAAGGGTCACATCTGGAGGTAACCTGGCACTATCCCTATGGTGAAGCATGGTGGTGGCAGCATCATGCTGTGGGGATGTTTTTCGGAGGAAGGGACTGGATCGAGGGAAAGATTAACAGAGCAAAGTACAGAGAGATCCTTGATAAAATCTGCACTAAAGCGCTCAGGACCTCAGATTGGGGCAAAGGTTCACCTTCCAACAGGACAATGACCCTAAGCACACAGCCAAGACAACACAGAAGTGGATTCGAGACAATTCTCTGAATGTCCTTGAATGGCCCAGCCAGAGCACAGACTTGAACCCGATCGAATATCTCTGGAGAGACCTGAAAGTAGCTGTGCAGCGACACTCCCCATCAAACCAGACAGAGCTTGAGAGGATCTGCAGAGAAGAATGGGAGAAACTCCCCAAATACAGGTGTCCAAGCTTGAAGCGTCATACCCAAGAAGACTCCAGGCTGTAATCGCTGCTAAAGGTGCTTCAACAATGTAATGAGGGTCTGAATACTTATGTAAATGAGATATTTTTTGCTTTGTCCTTATGGGGTATTGTGTGTAGGTTGATGAGGGAAAAAGACAATTTAATCAATTTTAGAATAAGGCTGTAAAGTAACAAAATGTGGAAGGGGTGAAGGGGTCTGTGAAGGGGTCTGAATACTTTCCAAATGCACCGTATATAATAAAAATTACATGACATTACATTTCATAACACTTTTCACACCACATTAAGTGCGTTCCCTCAGGCCACTACTCAACTAACACATATATACACTGCTCAAAAAAATAAAGGGAACACTTAAACAACACAATGTAACTCCAAGTCAATCATACTTCTGTGAAATCAAACTGTCCACTTAGGAAGCAACACTGATTGACAATACATTTCACATGCTGTTGTGCAAATGGAATAGACAACAGGTGGAAAATATAGGCCAAGACGCCCCCAATAAAGGAGTGGTTCTGCAGGTGGGGACCACAAACCACTTCTCAGTTCCTATGCTTCCTGGCTGATGTTTTGGTCACTTTTGAATGCTGGCAGTGCTTTCACTCTAGTGGTAGCATGAGACGGAGTCTACAACCCACACAAGTGGCTCAGGTAGTGCAGCTCATCCAGGATGGCACATCAATGCGAGCTGTGGCAAGAAGGTTTGCTGTGTCTGTCAGCGTAGTGTCCAGAGCATGGAGGCGCTACCAGGAGACAGGCCAGTACATCAGGAGACGTGGAGGAGGCCGTAGGAGGGCAACAACCCAGCAGCAGGACCGCTACCTCCGCCTTTGTGCAAGGAGGAGCAGGAGGAGCACTGCCAGAGCCCTGCAAAATGACCTCCAGCAGGCCACAAATGTGCATGTGTCTGCTCAAACGGTCAGAAACAGACTCCATGAGGGTGGTATGAGGGCCCGACGTCCACAGGTGGGGGTTGTGCTTACAGCCCAACACCGTGCAGGACGTTTGGCATTTGCCAGAGAACACCAAGATTGGCAAATTCGCCACTGGCGCCCTGTGCTCTTCACAGATGAAAGCAGGTTCACACTGAGCACGTGACAGACGTGACAGAGTCTGGAGACGCCGTGGAGAACGTTCTGCTGTCTGCAACATCCTCCAGCATGACCGGTTTGGCGGTGGGGTGGCATTTCTTTGGGGGGCCGCACAGCCTTCCATGTGCTCGCCAGAGGTATCCTGACTGCCATTAGGTACCGAGATGAGATCCTCAGACCCCTTGTGAGACCATATGCTGGTGCGGTTGGCCCTGGGTTCCTCCTAGTGCAAGGCAATGCTAGACCTCATGTGGCTGGAGTGTGTCAGCAGTTCCTGCAAGAGGAAGGCATTGATGCTATGGACTGGCCCGCCCATTCCCCAGACCTGAATCCAATTGAGCACATCTGGGACATCATGTCTCGCTCCATCCACCAACGCCACGTTGCACCACAGACTGTCCAGGAGTTGGCGGATGCTTTAGTCCAGGTTGGATCAGCCTGTAGTGTGGTTTTCCACTTTAATTTTGAGTGTGACTCCAAATCCAGACCTCCATGTGTTGATAAATTGGATTTCCATTAATTATTTTTGTGTGATTTTGTTGTCAGCACATTCAACTATGTAAAGAAAAAAGTATTTAATAAGATTATTTATTTCATTCAGATCTAGGATGTGTTGTTTAAGTGTTCCCTTAATTTTTTTGAGCAGTATACAATACAAAATTCATGTGTACGTGTGTGTAGAGCGTGTCTTATCATGTGTATGTGCGTCTGTGCCTGTGTGTGTGTGTCTCTTCATGGTCCCCGCTGTTCCATAAGGTGAATTTTTATCTGTTTTGTATATCTGATTCTACTGCTTGCTTCAGTTACCTGATTTGGAATAGAGATCCATGTTGTCATGGCTCTATGCAGTCTGTTCTTGACTTGGGGATTGTGAAGTGATCTCTGGTGACATGTCTTGTGGTGTATGCATGGGTGTCCGAGCTGTACGCTAGTAGTTTAAACAGACACCTCCGTGCATTCAGCGTGTCAACACTTTTTATATAAACAAGTACTGAAGTTTACATAAGAAGTCAATCTCTCCTCCACTTTGAGCCATGAGAGATTTACATGCATATTATTAATGTTAGCTCTCCATGTACATTTAAGGGCCAGCCATGTTGCCCTGTTCTGAGCCAATTGTCATTTTCAGAGGTCCCTCTTTGTGGCACCTGACCACACCACTGAACAGTAGTCCAGGATCGACAAAACTAGGGCCTGTAGGACCTGCCTTGTTGATAGTGTCGTTAAAAAGGCAGAGCAGCGCTTATTATGGACAGACTTCTCCTCAACTTAGCTACTGTTGTATAAACATGTTCTGACCATGACAGTTTACAATCCAGTTTACTCCATTCAGTTTAGTTACCTCAACGTGCTCAATTTCCACATTATTTATTACAATATTTAGTTGAGGTTTAGGGTTTAGTGAGTGATTTGTCCCAAATACAATGCTTTTAGTTTTTGAAATATTTAGGGCTAACTTATTCCTTGCCACCCATTCTGAAACCAACTGCAGCTCTTTGTTGAGTGTTGCAGTCATTTCAGTCGCTGTAGTAGCTGACGTGTATAGTGTTGAGTCATCCGCATACATTGACACTCTGGCTTTCCTCAAAGCCAGTGGCATGTCATTAGTTAAGATTGAAAAAAGTAAGGGGCCTAAACAGCTGCCCTGGGCAATTCCTGATTCTACCTGGATTATGTTGGAGAGGCTTCCATTAAAGAACACTCTCTGTGTTCTGTTAGACAGGTAACTCTTTATCCCCAATATAGCATGGTTTGTAAAGCCATAACACATGTTTTTCCATCAGCAGACTATGATCAATAATGTCAAAATCCGCACTGAAGTCTAACAAAACATCTCCCACAATCTTTTTATCATCAATTCCTCTATATCTAAATGACTGTCCATCAGCCCTTTTCTCTTGAGTCTGCTGTGTAAGAAAGAAAGGGAGTCATGGTGGAAGAGAACTGGAAGCGTGATGGAAGGAGAAGAGGAGGTAGAGTGGGGTTAGAGCAGCTAGGCCTGCCCATGACATAGCTTCAGCATGAGTGCATGCTTCCTGGCTGGTGTCCAAAATGAAACTGTGGCTGCATCTGGTTCTAATCCCCTGCTCTCGTTCTCCTCCGCTCCGCCCTCTCCCACATACAAAGACAAACAGAGACAATTCCAACTGCAACAGATGACGTGGAAACCGAGGGATTCATCTGCACAAACTGATTTTGAGGCTGTAAATCACAAACTTATTACAACTGGATAATTTCTGCTAATTAGTCTATTCTGTCCTAACATGCTAACTTCTATTGAAATTACAAAGGTATGACCACTGTCTTCCAACATGCAGTCATTCCCAAACCCCTGAATTCATATGACAACTTTTTAACTGTGTTTTCATAAGCAAGACTTTCAATATGTTGAGTGAATACTTTCCTAAATATCTAAACAGATTTAGACTTCTCTTTTCTCTCTTGTGCCTATTTTGAGTGCACCTCAAGTCCCCAGGAATGATCAGTCTTAAGGGATTGAGGGGGGCTCCCAGCAATAACGACATGTGTTGGAACACCTTGGTGGTCCAGTGCAGTGGCTCAGCCATTGCTGGGTTTACATGACAAGGGATGGGCATAGGCTTGTCTCTCTCTCTCATATACCAAATCAAAGAGAAGTACTCATTCTTCCCAGGCTTAGGGTGTGTTCTCCGCACATCACCCAGTTTTAGATTGTAGACCAGATGGATCCAGAGCCAGTCACAATGCAGAGGTGGAGCTTGTGTTAAATAGGTTCTCTTTTCCCCTTTTTCTTTGTCAAACGTTGGTGAATGAACATAGATGTCTTCCACGTGTGCATTACTGTAGGACTGTAGGACGTGTAAAAGACTGCACTTTCTTTTTCTGCATTGTGTCCCTCCAGACCAAACCAAGCATAGTTAACTCTTGACTAACTCAACCAGCTGTTTGTGAAGTCATGTAGAGTATCAGTTTTAGTGAAGGGGTTAGGACGACATCTTAAATGGCAAACAGGATGGTCATAATTGAACACCATGGGTTCTATCTGTCATTGTTTCATACATTAAACTTGGGATACATCTGTTATCCCTAAATTCGAGTTCAGAAATAAATTGACATGTGTTGGATCATCCTACAATACGACCATGGAGGAAGAAGAGAGTTAGAGGTTGGATGGTAACCTATGGAAACACAGCTGGCATGATAATAAAGGATGTATCTGTGGCATCATGTGATTGAGGGGGATAGAGACAGATACTGAGAGCACAACACTCATTTGCTATCATACTGTAATCATTGCTCTTTATCTCCAGGGTGGGGTCTGTCTGCTGTCTCAGACAATCTGAACCAGACCATTTTGTAACATATATTTAACTGTTATTAAACCAAACCATTTTTGATCTATTATTTAATCAGGAAGTCTCCTGAAGGGGGGAAAGGAGAGCAGAGGTTAACGGGGTGGAGAATAGGATCCAGCTGCTTCAGGTCATGGAGAGAGGGAGAAGGAGACAGAGAGAAGGAGACAGGCAGAAGGAGACAGAGAGAAGGAGACAGGCAGAAGGAGAGAGACAGAGAGAAGGAGAGAGACAGAGAGAAGGAGAGAGAGAGGAGACAGAGAGAAGGAGACAGGCAGAAGGAGAGAGACAGAGAGAGACAGAGAGAAGGAGAGAGACAGAGAGAAGGAGAGAGAGAGGAGACAGAGAGAAGGAGACAGGCAGAAGGAGAGAGACAGAGAGAGACAGAGAGAAGGAGACAGAGAGAAGGAGAGAGAGGAGACAGAGAGAAGGAGACAGGCAGAAGGAGAGAGACAGAGAGAGACAGAGAGAAGGAGAGAGAGAAGGAGAGAGAGAGAAGGAGAAAGAGAAGGAGAGAAAGAAGGAGAGAGACAGAGAGAGACAGAGAGAAGGAGAGAGAAGGAGAGAGACAGAGAGAAGGAGAGAGAGAGAAGGAGTGAGACAGAGAGAAGGAGAGAGACAGAGAGAAGGAGAGAGAGAGAAGGAGAGAGACAGAGAGAAGGAGAGAGACAGAGAGAAGGAGAGAGACAGAGAGAAGGAGAGAGACAGAGAGAGAGAAGGAGAGAGAGAGAAGGAGAGAGACAGAGAGAAGGAGAGAGAGAGAAGGAGAGAGACAGAGAGAAGGAGAGAGACAGAGAGAAGGAGAGAAGGAGAGAGACAGAGAGAAGGAGAGAGACAGAGAGAAGGAGAGAGACAGAGAGGAGAGAAGGAGAGAGAGAAGGAGAGAGAGAGAAGGAGAGAGAGAAGGAGAGAGAGAGATGGAGAGAGACAGAGAGAAGGAGAGAGACAGAGAGGAGAGAAGGAGAGAAGGAGAGAGTGGAGAGAAGGAGAGAAGGAGAGAAGGAGAGAAGGAGAGAGAGAGAAGGAGAGAGACAGAGAGAAGGAGAGAGACAGAGAGAAGGAGAGAAGGAGAGAAGGAGAGAAGGAGAGAAGGAGAGAGTGGAGAGAAGAGGACAGGCCCTGACTGGTGCTGCTGCAGCCTGGAGAGAGACACACATTACACTTTCTCTCTCTCTTTCTCACTTCTCCCTCTCTCTTTCTCACTTCTCCCTCTCTCTTTCTCTCTGTCTGTCTCTTTCTGCTTCCCTCTGTTCAACTCAGTTGTTTTCTCTCTCTCTATCCCCCTCTCTCTCTCTCTTTATCATAACCTCACTCCTAGTTTTTTATGACCTTTTTGCAGAATTACTTTCTTTCAAACAAGGAAATTGTATAATTGCTGAACTATACATTTCAATTGAAGATTGCAGTGGGCGTCAAATGAATATTGGAGGGTCCTTCTGAAATGTGAGACATTTGAGTGAGGTATACCATTCCTGGTTATGGTTCAATATTAAAACATAACATTCAGAGGGATCCTTAACTACACTAATTACTTTAAAGCACTGCATCCATATTTGAATCCTTAGAGGGACTGTTAATTAACATGGACTTCCTACCTACATGTTGACTTAAAACAACGTGTGGTCTATCCATGTCCTACCCTAGCACAGCGAGGGCAGTGTGAAATTGGAAATATTTTCTTCAGGTCAATTTCCACTCGTAACTATACATCAGGACCACGTGTTAGCACATACCTTGACTTCACCTGTAAAATTCTACTTTTTCCTTCACCTGTAAAATTCTACTTTTTCCTTTGCATGTTAAATTCTACTTTTTCCTTTGCGTGTTAAATTCTACTTTTTCCTTTGCGTGTTAAATTCTACTTTTTCCTTTGCATGTTAAATTCTACTTTTTCCTTTGCGTGTTAAATTCTACTTTTTCCTTTGCATGTTAAATTCTACTTTTTCCTTTGCATATTAAATTCTACTTTTTCCTTTGCATGTTAAATTCTACTTTTTCCTTTGCATATTAAATTCTACTTTTTCCTTTGCGTGTTAAATTCTACTTTTTCCTTTGCATGTTAAATTCTACTTTTTCCTTTGCATATTAAATTCTACTTTTTCCTTTGCATGTTAAATTCTACTTTTTCCTTTGCATGTTAAATTCTACTTTTTCCTTTGCGTGTTAAATTCTACTTTTTCCTTTGCATGTTAAATTCTACTTTTTCCTTTGCATATTAAATTCTACTTTTTCCTTTGCATGTTAAATTCTACTTTTTCCTTTGCATGTTAAATTCTACTTTTTCCTTTGCATATTAAATTCTACTTTTTCCTTTGCGTGTTAAATTCTACTTTTTCTCAGAGTCCCCAGTCTTATTTAGGCCTTAGTTTTTTTTTTATACTGAAAGTAGTATTTCAGTGTAAATAATACCATAGAGACCCAACCTCAGAATCCTCTGAGATTAGTAAAAGTACGGTGCTCACTTAAAATGCTAGACTATTATTATAGACCATGGTTCCACATGCAGAGTAATACCTTTAATTCGGAATTGCCTCTGGCTCTCAAACTATTTAATCTCTTTATTCAATTAGAAGACTTGGAGAGAAGCTTTGAAACTGAGACTCTTTTGCATATAAAAGTAGTTCCTGTCAGGCTGCTCTCTTTTATGAAAAGAATGGTACAGGTATAAAAACTGTCCACTTTGATCTAACATCACTTAAAAATATAGTGCACTCACTGCTCTGTCTCTAAACCTCTCTTTCTCGCTACCCTAGGGGGCCCACAACTCCATTTTGACATCTGAACATTTTCGGTGACCCCACACATTTTTTATTTGGAGCTATGGCAGCCAATTGAAAAACATTCTAACAGAATTTCTGATTGTCTTCTCAACTCACCATCACATGCTTTTAATGTGAGGCTATGACAGTCAACTGCAAATGAGTCTGACATAATGTCTCTTATCTCACCACCACTAATGAGATGGGCGGGTTTGATCCATGTCGCGTCGGAGCTTCTCAAAGTCAGGGGGCGTCGTCGAGGACAGTTGCACATCTCATCTCTGCTGTCACATCCAACCTGGATCTATATTTGGTTTTAATGCAGACGAGAGCACTGAATCCAGCTTCACACAGATATGTGCTGGCAAAGGGTAGCCTACCATTCGTTTTATGGTGCTTTCAAGACAACTGGGAACTCAGGGAAATATGAGGTCAAATCATGATGTCAGTGGTCTTCAGGTCAGAAAGTCGGAGATCTAGAAAGAGGCCCGAGTTGGAATTCCGAGTTGGATGATCGTTCGAAAAGATTTTTCCCAATCAGAGCTCGTTTCTTTCCAAGTTCCCAGTTGTCTTGAACAAACTGAAGTTGGAGATTTCCGTGTTCCCAATTGTTTTGAACGCAACATTAATGCTCAGAGGGAGATGGCAAGGAACCAAAACCCCTTCGTAGTGACCTGTGAATGTGCTGTCTGCAGCATTCGGTCACATGGCAGCTCGATCAGCTGTTCAATTTTCCATACATGTCCACTGAGCCAAGATCCCGGTCAAATGGATTGGGAAGTAGGTCCCAAAGTGCTCTTCCAAGCGTTGGAAGTGAGCAGTCATCACTAGTGTGGAACACTTGCTGATGCTCGTTTCTGTTATTCTGCTTTTCATTACACAGAAAGTCAACCAAGTCAGTTTTTTTCCCACATAGTTTTGTGAACAGGCGGAGCACAGTGGATGTGGTTTGATGTAGTTTACAATCGAAGTTACCTGCTGCAGTATATCTCTGAGTTCTGTGCTCAGCTCTTTTGCCGCCAGTTGTTCTCGGTGTATCATACAATGTGTCCATATGGCAGAGGGAGACACATTCAGAACTAGATTGCAGAGGCCTGCCCGCCATCCCGCCATAGATAGAACCCCATCTGTGCAAAAGCCCACCATTCGATCCCATATGGAATCTGTTTTTTGTCATTTCATGCTCGGGAATCATGAGACAGAACAATATGTTCTTGTGAATAACATCTATCTCCCAACATATATAGCGAACAAAAGTCAATGCATGGGCATCTCAGTCCTCAAAACTAACGTCCATTTGGAGAACATAAGCTGGGGAGTTTTTGAGTTGTTCAGTCAGAGTTTCCTCTTGATTGCTAGGAATAGCATACATTCTTTATTTAACAGTGTTATCTCACAATGGTATTGATGTGAGTTTCTCTGCCTCGCCACATATTATTTTCACCATATCAATTGCGTCCGGTAATATCAAAGTCTCTGCAATAGTGTGTAGTTTCATAGCATAGCGGGCCAAGCCATTCACCGTAGGAATGATTTTAAGTGCAAAGGTCAAGTGCGGCCTTTTCTCATGATCTAAGGGTGCTTTCTGGTTGAATTTTATATTTTAATCATTTTAATTTAGATTTTGAACCACATCACAAGGATTTTGAGATACAAAGATGATATTATAATATTTATATTTTTTTGTATATACAGTGTATATATATATCTTTTTTTTCACGACCCCTAGTTTGGGAACCGCTACTCTACCCCTATTTAATTTGTCTCTTTCTCTGTCTCTTTCCAACTCTTTCTCTGCCTCTTCCTTGCCAGCAATCTCTTTCTCTTTGTAGGCCTTCATTTGAGATCATTTCAGGCTAGCTGTGGTGAGGCTGTGGCTATGTAGCTGGCCAGTGATTGTTGAGAGATTGAGATGTGCAGTGACTTGCTGCTGCTACGTGAAATAAATGGCCCTGCAGGGTCACTAGTAGGTAGGATCATATTGTTTCAGACTTGACAAAGGTGTCCTTTGGCCAGCTTTGATCTGTTTTTTATATTTTTTACCAGATTCAGTGCACTGTAAAACATAACCGTATAAGTCACTAAAAGAACGGAGTAGTGGTTATTTAAACATGAGCAGTAGACATACTAACTTGATTAGTCATGTACGTCAATGAAACTTGAAACAATGACTTACTTCGTAGAGAAAAAATGATAATAGACCGGTTTGTTTGAAATTGTTATGGATTGTCTCTGCCTCCCAGTTTGTAAATACATTATGACATTTAATCAATTATTTTCCTCCATTTTATTCCTCCTTCTCTAGCTGATCTGTTCCTCTGTCCGGAACAAAAGGACTGGGTTGCTTGTTGTTCACCCAGCAGAGTTCAGGAGTGACTACATGTTTTTTCTATTTGATTCATGTCTGTCAAGCCTGGCTAGAACATGCAGGAATTGACTTTATGTGTGATCTCAGGAAAAAAAGAAAAGAAGAGGAAAACACATTGTGGATGTTCAGTTTACAGCACACTGATCCTCTGGTCCACATTTAAACACATTCAGATGCAGGATCTTAATTTGATCGCCCAGGAAAGTAAAAAATTGTAGTGTATTTGAGGTTTAAAAAGGCTTCTGAAGTTTGTAATTTACACTTTGAAATTTCAGACTTGATTTTCCCTTCTGAAAAATGTATCAATCCCTACAAAAATGTCAATTGATGATAGTCCACGTAATAATTAACATTTCCTGTTGCTGCAGGATTTTATTCCTGCTGTAGCAAACTGGCTCAAATTAAGATCCACGTCTACAGTATATACGTGGACAGAGCTTAGAGTTCATAGTACCATTCAGTATCACACACACACACACGGGCCCACATGCACACAAGTGCACACACACACAAGCAATCAGGCATATACACACAGTCACACACACACGCATAACTATGTCATACAATACTTTTTTGAGGACCAACACTAATCCTCTAAGCCTAAAGGTCCTCACCTCTCAGAATGTTAGTTGGCTTACAAGTATAATAAAACGTGTACACACACAACCACACACACACACACACACACACACACACACACACACACACACACACACACACACACACACACACACACACACACACACACACACACACAGGTAAGCCAAAGGAAATGGTTCGGATATCGTTGCTGGTGAGAGGGCCCTGTTGAAGTGTTTGCTCCGGCAGCAAGATAAACCACACTGAGTTAGAATCAGTTCCTGTGTATGTCCCAGAGGTACCAAGATAAACCACACTGAGTTGGAATCAGGACTGTTTCCTCTGTGTGTCCCAGAGGTACCCAGATAAACAGGCTCATATGCTGCGCTTTGGCCAGGAGTTCACTTGGTGCCGCACACTCCCTGTGTTGCCTCGTCTGATCCTCTATGTGTGTGATCAGTTTGTGTACTGTTGAGGGGGTAAAAGGGCCCCTGTGACCACAGACATGGTCCCCTGTAATGCCATGTCTCTCACCCTGGTAACCCTCTCTCTCTCTTCCACCATGGTCCTCCCTTCCTATCATCCTCTCTTCCCCTCTTTCTCACCCTGGTAACCCTCTCTCTCTCTTCCACCATGGTCCTCCCTTCCTATCATCCTCTCTTCCCCTCTTTCTCACCCTGGTGCCAATTACAGACGGAAATGTTCATAGGTGGGTAGAAGACCTACACTCAAGGCCCAGATGCGAGTTTCGATCACCTTTCAATTCCTTGTGGACAGACTGAAACCATTTAGTGTCAGACCAATTTGACTGCATATTCTATATAATGGATCGAAGACATGTTAACTCACTTTAGAGAGATAGCAAGAGAGAGACAAATGTATGACCATATTAGAGACACATATTTCCCTCAGATTTCCCAGATCCACAAAGAATTTGAAAACACAGATCCACAAAGAATTCGGAAACAAACCCCATTTTGATAAACCCCCATATCTACTGGGTGAAATACCACAGTGTGCCATCACAGCTGGAAGATTTGTGACCTGTTGCCACAAGAAAAGGGCAACCAGTGAAGAACAAACACCATTGTAAATACAAGGCATATTTATGTTTATTTATTTTCCCCTTTGTACTTTAACTATTTGCACATTGTTATATAGGAACTTCTGTGAGTGTAATGTTTACTGTACATTTTTATTGTTTATTTCACTTTTGTTTATTATCTACTTCACTTGCTTCGGCAATGTTAACATATGTTTCCCATGCCAATAAAGCCCTTGAATTGAATTGAGAGAACGAGGGAGAAAGTGGGAGAGAGTGAGAGAGAGAGCGAGAGAGCCGAGAGCGAGAGAGAGAGAGAGAGAGAGAGAGAAAGAGAGAGAGAGAGAGAGAGAGAGCGAGAGAAAGAGAAAGAGAGAGAGAGAGAGAGAGAGAGAGAGAGAGAGAGAGAGAGAGAGAGAGAGAGAGAGTGAGAGAGAGAGAGTGAGAGAGAGAGAGAAAGAGAGAGAGAGATGCTGCCAGTTTTCAAGCTCCAAGTGGTCTGAACTCAAAATCCAACCCAGTTCTCCCCAGCAGTCTCAAAGGTCTGGGTCTCCTCCAAGATGTCAGGAATGCTCCCTCCCTATTTCCCTCTCCTGTTCCTCCTGCCTTTCCTCCTTTTCTGTATCTGTCGCGTGTCACCGTATTCCACCATCCGTAGATCACTTCCTCTCTTAACATATTGTCTGCTAATAAAAGTCTGGTACCAAAAATACACTTGAAATGATATGTCTTTACTGCACATGATATTGGTTACAAAGAATCTCAACTTGTTTTTTATTATACTGTACAGTATAAGATGCCATATTGAAATTCGATCCCATCTTCATTCTTAGCCACTAACCTAGTTTGTGATAATGTATGACACAGAACCTTGAGTATTTTCTGAAGCATGTAACTAATATTATTACACCATTTCCAACAGTTAATTCACAAAAACATTAACTCCCAATGAGAACCTCTCTCTTCACGTAGACTGGTAGATGACGTGGCTCAGTTAAAAGAAATGTCTATGGCAAGTCGCCCCAAACCATTTCCAAAATGAAAGGGAAAAATCTTAATGACAAGCCAGGCTAGCCAGAGTGGATTGGAACCTGGCATTTCCCTCTCCCTCCACCTCCTCCTCGGGTATTGTGGAAACTGGTCAGTATTTAGGGAGAGCCTTCTCAAGTCCAGAATAACATAGCATTATAGACCAAGGACGACAGTGGATAGGGTATCTCCTTCATTTCTTTCTAATTGTTTTTGCTGTCTGTCTGTCTGTCTGTCTGTCTGTCTGTCTGTCTGTCTGTCTGTCTGTCTGTCTGTCTGTCTGTCTGTCTGTCTGTCTGTCTGTCTGTCTGTCTGTCTGTCTGTCTGTCTGTCTGTCTGTCTGTCTGTCTGTCTGTCTGTCTGTCTGTCTGTCTGTCTGTCTGTTTCTCAATGTTATAGGTTTTGCTGTTTATGTGGGTGGACAATAAGGCAAAGAGAGCTCACTCATCACACCTGACACCTCAGCTTTTAAAACATCATAAGACAACTAAGCATTCTACAGTTTGTGTCTGAGACCTACAGTATACATACGTAGGAAAATAGCAAACCAGCAGCTCTCCAATTCCTATTCTTCTTTTTTTCAGGGCCAGATGTGTTTCTACTTCCCTCCTCGCTCCCCCTGCGCAGGCCTCCGTGATTCATTTTCCACAGACATCTGAAAGCCCAAAACAGGCCTTCCCCTTCCCAACTCTCCCTCCCCTCCTTACACCCCCACCCTCAGAGCGATCACTTCCACCACTCCTTGACTGTCTCAGTCCACTGCATGTCAGCCTCTGGTGGAAAACAAGCAGGGGAATGGAGAGGAATGGAGAGGAATGGAGAGGAATGGAGAGGAATGGAGATGAATGGAGAGGAATGGAGAGGAATGGAGAGGAATGGAGAGGAATGGAATCCAGTGGCCTGGATGTAAGAGGAGAAGCTCCTGGCTGAAACTCCTCTCATCCCCTCATCCTCTCCTTCCCTCATCCCCTCATCCTCTCCTTCCCTCATCCCCCATCCTCTCCCCAAATGGTCTCTCCCATTCTGGTCAGTAGGGAGGCTGGGGAATGGACAACTTGGGTGGTGTTAGAGGGGTTTATAGGAGCCTCTCCCTGGCCTGAGGGGAAGCACAGTAAACCAAATACAAGGGTACGTGGTGGTGATGGAGGGGGTAGAGAGATGGCTTTCTTTATGTGTGAATTACTTTCACTGACGAGAGGAAACTTAAAGAAAAGTAGGGAGTGGAGGAATTTTGGTGTCTCTCACCCCTCTAGCCTACACTCCTCCCTGTTCCACCCTTCTTCCACCCCTTTTCACTCCCCCCTTTCCCACCTCATCCTTCTTTCTCTTGCAAGCTCCCTAGTAATTTCTGTCCTTTTCCAACCTCTCAGAAAACAATACAAAAGCTCAACGCTATTGGTAGAGGGGTTTCCTGGTTGAAATCTGATATCAAGGCCCTATTGGGTTCTTCTGAAATATGTTATAGCTCATACTTGTATGTCAAAGATAAGGAAGCATGTAAATGTAGAAAACTTGACACTGTCTTTAACATAAACTGAAAAAGAGGAGGAAAGCATTCCTAAAAATGCTTTGGTCCCGTGTGGCTCAGTTGGTAGAGCATGGTGTTTGCAACACCAGGGTTGTGGGTTTGATTCCCACAGGGGACCAGTACAGGAAAAAAAATGTATGAAATGTATGCATTCACTACAGTAAGTCGCTCTGGATAAGAGCGTCTGCTAAATGACTAAAATGTAAATGTTTGGATTAATAAAGCTTACATACGTAATAAAGTTACATACATATAGCAATATAGCAGTATTTCAAAATACTGAGACAAAATGTTGTATAGCAGCCATATTTAGAACTACAGTCATCCAGTGTTGCCATGGCTCCCAGGCCTCCAGGGTTGACAAGATGATCCAGAGAACCCGTTCTGGTCCAAGCTTCCTTGTAAATTACACACCTGAGTGTGAGAGTATGGCAGACCTGCTATTTATGGGCACGTGGGCAGTGATTGCATGCTGAGAGAATCCCTTCATTTTGGGGGTAATAAACGTGTAAACTGAAAGGTTGGTTGAGGAGAGAAGAAGGAGCAGCTCACAGTCACTTGAAGCCAATGTCTGTCTTTCACAACTGTAGACTCTCAGAAGACATTGATGCTCCTATACCTGAGGCTACGTTGACTTTAATCTGAAAGATGAAGGAGTCCCCTATCATTTATTTAAAAAACGGACAGAGCCCCACGTGATGTGTCTGGAGAAAATGATTGGGTACAGGAAATTCATTTAGATGTTGCCAACATATGGTTAAATGTAAAGAACTATAGGTTTTTATTATAGACAAAAAGGACATCTCTTTATAAATGATGTACATGACATGTATGCAAATTAATAGTTTCTTCATATCAACCCACAGTATGGTCTGCCAAATATTCCAATTCATTCTCTTACTGTCAGCCGCCGACACAAATCCATATGATGTGTAATTGTTCTATGTTTATTGTATCTAGACTGTAAATTCCTCCGTCTATACTGTATCCTGTCTGTATGTATTGTCTAATGCTGGCAGCATCATTTCACCAGTGGAGTAAAGTACTTAAGTAAAAAAACCTTAAACTACTACTTAAGTTGTTTTTTGGGGTATCTGTACTTTACTATTTACATTTTTGAAAATTCTTACTTTTACTTCACTACATTCCTAAATAAAATAATGTACTTTTTACTCCATACATTTTCCCTGACACAGTACTCGTTACATTTTGACAGGAAAATGGTCAAATTCACACAGTTATCAAGAAAACATCCCTGGTCATCCCTACTGCCTCTGATCTGGCGGACTCATTAAAGATAAATGCTTTCTTTGTACATTACTGCCTGAGTGTCGGAGTGTGCCAATGGCTATCCGTAAATAAATAAAAAACAATATAATTGTGCTGTCTGGTTTTCTTAATATAAGGAATGTGAAATGATTAATACTTTTACTTTGATACTTAAGTATATTTGAGCAATTCCATTTACTTTTGATGTATGTTCAAAACCAAATAGTTTTAGACTTTTACTAAAAGTAGTATTTTACTGGGTGACTTTTTTTTTACCCCTATTTCTCCCCAGTTTCATTGTATCCAATTGGTAGTTGCAGTTTTGTCCCATCGCTGCAACTCCTGTACGGACTCGGGAGAGGCGAAGGTCGAGAGCCATGCGACCTCTGAAACACAACCAAACCAAGCCGCACTGCTTCTTGACACAATGCCCACTTAACCCAGAAGCCAGCCGGAGGAACACTGTACACCTGGCAACCTTGTCAGCATGCACTGCACCTGGCCCGCCACAGGAGGCGCTAGAGCACAAAGGGACAAGGACATCCCTGACAACCAAACCCTCCCCTAACCCGGGTCATTGTGCGCCACCCCATGGGTCTCCCGGTCGCAGCCGGCTGCGACAGAGCCTGGACTTGAACCCAGAATCTCTAGAGGCACAGCTAACACTGCGATGCAGTGCCTTAGACCACTGCGCCACTCGGGAAGCTACTTGACTCATTTTCTATTAAGGTATCATTACTTTTACTCAAGTATGACATTAAGTACTTTTTCCACCACTGCATTTCACCAAGTCAAATTCCAGGTTTACAGTATACAAATATGCTTGGCGAATAAAGGTGATTCTGATTCTGATTAAGTACAGTGACATTATGCAGAAACTTGATTTGTTCAGATGCTCCACTTGCCTTATTTGGTGGTAAACAGGAAACATGTCCATTAGAAGATGGATGGTGGGGTGGGGAGCAGATCAGTACAATGTTCAGGCTGTAAAAACTAACCACCAGAGAGGTCTAGTCAGTTCAGTGGAGCTGGACTCACCTCTACCAGAGAATTATTTACCTTTATTTAACTAGGCAAGTCAGTTAAGAACAAATTCTTATTTTCAATGACTAGCATTGGAGCTACACAATCAGAACAATTGTTCTAGTAAATCTAGTTCTATGATTGAATCATCATACATACAGGCTTAAAATCAATCATTCAGAATACCTACTCTCCAAAGAATACATACTGTCACGCCCTGGCCATAGAGAGGGTTTTATTCTCTATTTTTGGTTAGGCCAGGGTGTGACTAGGGTGGGCATTCTATGTCCTTTTTTCTATGTTTTTGTATTTCTTTGTTTTGGCCTGGTATGGCTCTCAATCAGGGACAGCTGTACATCGTTGTCGCTGATTGGGAGCCATACTTAGATTGCCTGTTTTTCCGTTGGGGTTTGTGGGTAGTTATTTTCCTGTTTAGTTCTTGATAACCTGACAGAACTGTTGCTAGTCGCTTTGGTTTATTTTGTAAAGTGTTCATTCTTTCTATTAAAAGTCAAGATGAATACATTCTCCGCTGCACCTTGGTCCCATCCTTTCTACGGCTGTTACACATACATTGACAGACGTGTTACGGTATGTTCATAGCATATAATAACACAGTTTAACATAATTTATGCATAAAGAGTACTGTATATGCTATCCCATAGATTAAACTATGATTACTATGTCTGAGTTTAAAAGCTGTGTAAATACAGCAGGCCTGCACTCTATTTGAGGTGATTATATTGTGCATGAACACAGCGCTCCTCCACTACCTCACATAACCCCACTGTCCTCTCACCCTTTCCAAAGACTACACTGGAAAAACCTCTTGCCACGTTGTCTCTTATTCTTACTCCCCTCCCTGTTTCTTTCTTCTTTTCTCTCTTTTCTACCTCTTCCTCATTCTCTCGCTCTACATTTCCCTCAAGAGTTTTTCATCATGGTTGGGGTTTTCTTTTCTGTGTAGTCCAGCCCTAGGCTGCAGTGGGAGGCGTATGATGTGGTTGTTGCAGGGATGAAGGGAGGGTCAGTGTAATTGAGTAGTTTCCTGTGTGCAGTACAACTTAAATGCCATCTTGGAGACCACAGTGCTTCGGCTGCATGAAGGTCACAGGACCTAAGGACTAACAGCTCTACTGAAGTCACACAGCTTTGATAAAGAAAATAAATGTGTGTACTAGACTATAGTCACAGGCCCTTTGACTCGTTGGTTCACTGACGTATGAGACTCATTGTAGATAAACTCACCTTGACCCATTACACTGCAGAAAAGGAAAGAGGTAGCGGATTTACTTAAAGCCTGCAAGTATAATGCAATTATAATGCACATTCTAAGAGTTGTTATGAGCATGAATGGCCCTATAATAATAATCTCCTAATGATGCTGTGAAATGTTGATACATACTGTATTATAAGATATTACAGAGGCTCATACATGCTTCTAATAAGTTATAACCCATTATGATACAGTTATAATGCATTGTAAGACTTGTCATAAGCATGACCTCCTTATTATGTCTTAAGTAAGCTATGTAAAGTCAGTTGAAAAACTGCATTATAAAATCCCTTATACCTGCAGGCTTTAAGTAAAGGATTTCTCCAACTGAAGTAACAATATAACAGTACACATACAGTCATACTTATTGCATACTGTATAGTGTAAGTCGCTTTGGATCAAAGTGTCTGCTAACTGGCATATATTATTTCTATATTAAAGAAAACTAAACATTGAGAATTGGGTAATACAGTAAGTAGACTATCAGAGATAAATTCAAATGATTATGTATAGCTTGTCCATTGCATTTTCCATCATGGTTGGGTTGATTTCTTTTCAAACAAAATGGCTGCTGTTTTGAGTCTTTGCCAGTGTAAGTCCAAACTTGTCTAGCATATTCTGGCCTGTGCAGTCATAAATATTGTAACAGCCCAAGGTTTTACGTACACAGTATCTGTTTGGATAAAATGTCAAATTTTTCTTTTACCATATTGCCAAAACATCAAGCTGTAGCTTAGTTTATGGTATTAGTTTTGACTGTATAATTAGTTGCAACAACCTATATTCAGTCATTCAACCTATATCCCCACCACAATCTTATCAGGCATGTACCGTTATAATTGTTTTGTGTTGCACTGGTTTTTGAAAAACATTCGGCATGCAAATATAAAGATGAAATATCTCCATATGAAAACATAAATTAACCATTGCGTATGTTTGTGTGATTTTCTCACCTAAGAGCATTGAGATATTGCCTGTCGACATGAGTAGCCTGAGGGAGGCAGCTTAATCCTAAGGGATATGTTTGAATTCATTTGCCCTGTGAAACAGTCTTTTTATCGCAGAATACTCTAAAATATGAACAGAAGTTTCAGCAAGTCTTTTTTTATTTATGTAAAATATACAATAATGCTTGCAGATACACTACATGACCAAAAGTATGTGGACAACTGCTTGTTGAACATCTCATTCCAAAATCATGAGCATTAATATGGAGTTGGTGTTTGATGGGGTTGAGGTCAGGGCTCTGTGCAGGTCAGTCAAGCTCTTCCACACCGATCTCGACAAAAAATGTCTGTATGGACCTCGCTTTGTGCACGGGGGCATTGTCATGCTGAAACAGGAAAGGGCCTTCCCCAAACTGTTGCAACAAAGTTGGAAGCACATAATCGTCTACAATGTCACTGTATGCTGTAGCGTTAAGATTAAGGGGCCTAGGCCGAACCATGAAGATTATTCCTCCTCCACCAAACTTTACAGTTGGCACTATGCATTGGGCAGGTAGCATTCTCCTGGCATCTGCAAAACCCAGATTTGTCAATCCATGGTGAAGTGTGATTAATCACTCCAGAGAACACGTTTCCACTGCTCCAGAGTCCAATGGCAGCAAACTTTACACCACTCCAGCCGACACTTGGCATTGCGCATGGTGATCTTAGACTTGTGTGCGGCTGCTCGGCCATGGAAACCCATTTCATGAAGCTCCCAACGAAGAGTTCTTGTGCTGATGTTGCTTCCAGAGGCCGTTTGGAACTCGGTAGTGAGTGATGCAATCGAGGACAGACAATTTTTACGAGCTACATGCTTCAGCATTCGCATGTCCAGTTCTGTGAGCTTTTGTGGCCTACCACTTGGCGGCTGAGCCGTTGTTGCTCCTAGACTTTTCCACTTCACAATAACAGCGTTTACAGTTGACTGGGGCCCCTCTAGCAGGGCAGAAATTTTACGAACTGACTTGGAAAGGTGGCATCCTATGACGGTGCCACGTTGAAAGTCACTGAGCTCTTCAGTAAGGCCATTCTTCAGTCAATGTTTGTCTATGGAGATTGCATGGCTGTTTTTTTGTTATTTTTTACACCTGTCAGCAATGGGTGTGGCTGAAATAGCCAAATCGACTAATTTGAAGGGGTGTCCACATACTTTAGTGTATATATAGTGTATTTGTTGGTCCAGTGTCATGAAAACTTAATGGAATGGAACCTAACCTAAAACATGTTTGCACATGGGTAGGTTTGTACACCGGCAAGAAGTGCAGCCATTTTGGAAAAACATAATCAGCAATCAGAAGCACAGTACACTGTCTAGACTGCCTGTCTGTCACAAAGACTACTACGGTTGCAGACACCTACTGCTTATTAGGACCATAGAAACCTATTTGGAGGGAGGAGTGTTAACGTTTCACGCCAAGCCTTTGGCACCAGTCTGAGAAACGTGAAGCATTCTCAACTCCACCCCCTATTCTTGGGCCGTCCCAACCGATTTCACCAGACCAAAAAAAAGAGAAGGGGAAAAAAAGTGAACTGTTTCTATAAACCGGATAAGAGGCAGAAAATGACAGAAACAACGCAGGAAAATCACCAAACAGTCACTCAGAAGAGTGAGAAACAAAAACCTTTTATATTACTCTGTCAATGAAGGGCTTTTGTGGTCGGCTATTTGGAATTGGTGCAGTGTGTGCTTACATATAAAGTTCTCACTCAAATGATAAGTTGGCTTTGCCCATTGTGTAGAGCTATAGTGACAGCCTTGGGAATAAACAGTAGCTGTGTGTGTTGTTTAAGTAAACCCTTCTCCTATCCAGAGCTGATTCCAGCCAGACAGAGCTACAGCAAGGTGAAGGGTTTTATGTCTGGAGGCAGGCAGGCAGGCAGGCAGGCAGGCAGGCAGGCAGGCAGGCAGGCAGGCAGGCAGGCAGGCAGGCAGGCAGGCAGGCAGGCAGGCAGGCAGGCAGGCAGCAGTGAACCCCAGTCCTCTGGGAGGGACTGGTCTCTGTATCTCAGACTCCATGAGTGAGAGAGCAGCCTCCTCTTCTGGTTAGAAATCCAATAATCAAGAGAAAAAAAGAAAAAAAAGACCTCCAAGAAGAAAATGATGATCCAGGTCTCTGTATTCTTTTTACATGTTGTCTTTACATGTTCATATATACTAAGAGTAGGGGGTAATGACAGAAGTTATTGTTTTATATTGCAAGAAAACAATTTTTTTGCAAGAGATGTCCAATTGATCTCTGACAAATTTCAGTCACATTTTGAGTCTCTCCAAATCTAATCCCCGATAATCAAAACAGAATAAGCAATATCATGTTGATGAGTAATACAAGTACAACCCTAATTATTGTTTGTATCCTGTGTTGTGGTTGTCTGTCTTCTTTTTGAACCACTGTCCACATGGTAGTGGATTTACACTGTCATGGTGATGGTCAATTGTATTCCATTGTTTTACCAGTGAACTTTAAGACATGTCAGCAGCATTTTATTTTCCACTGGATGGCGCTACACAACTACTAGCACCATCCCCTGGAGTAGGATCTGGTACTGTTAAAGATGGGAAGGAGAATGACAACAGAAACCGGACCCCTCTTTATCTCAACAAGCTCTCACAGTGTCACGTCAGAATTAGACTTTCATCCATGTTTCTCAAACGTCAAATTTCGAAGTTGTTCCAAACGTCAAATTTCAAAGTGTTTAAGGTTAAATTTCAAACATATAACCTATTGCACCAGAGGCAGAGGCAGATGCTTGCAACCTTTTGCACCAGAGGCAGATGCTTGCAACCTTTTGCCCCAGAGGCAGATGCTAGCAACCTTTTGCAGCAGAGGCAGGTGCTTGCAACCTTTTGAACCAGAGGCATATGCTTACGCCCATTCGCCATTCCAGTCCACAATGCCCTAGCAAAACTGAAACCTTACTTGAAGGTAACAGCGCTCACCTTTGCCCCTAGTGGTCGGTTTCCACATCATCTCCCGATGTCCCCAGACATGGATGGACGTCTAATACTGACTTGTATCTCGGGTGACCTGTTTCAGGAAGCTGCTCAGTCAACTGACAATCAACTAAAAGACTGTGTTTTGTGTATCAACACAAATTGTTTGCCTTATTCTCTCCATATCCTTTGTCAGAGAAATGTATCCCAAGCCAACTTCACCTCAGAATGCCCATAGTGTTGTATTAGTAGTCAGTGTGGCTAGTTACATTAAGGCATGTACAATCAAAATCCTAGTCTAGTGTATAACCTAGAAATTATCTTTTGACCTTTGACCTGAAGCCTCTGGATGATCCCATTGGCTGTTCTACAATCCTGCTGTCCTGTCCAGCTTGCTGATGTCTGTGTGTGTGCACAACACAAATCTATCTCTCTTTTTGTTTGGGTCCTCAGACATCTGAGGCCTCCCAGGCAGCTCAGCTGAACACTGGCTCTGTCTCAATACATGTTCTAAATATCTACTGGATACAACTTAGCCTTGTCCTATACCTTGTGGGCTTGTAACCAACTCTCCTATTGCTCTTTGTCAAGTCATAGTACAATCGTGGCCAAAAGTTTTGAGAATGACACAAATATAAATTTTCATAAAGTCTGCTGCCTCAGTTTGTATGATGGCAATTTACATATACTCCAGAATGTTATGAAGAGTGATCAGATGAATTGCAATTAATTGCAAAGTCCCTCTTTGCCTTGCAAATGAACTGAATCCCCCCCAAAACATTTCCACTGCATTTTAGCCCTGCAATAAAAGGACCAGCTGACATCATGTCAGTGATTCTCTCATTAACCTGTTGGGGATAGGGGGCAGTATTTGCACGGCCGGATAAAAAACGTACCCGATTTAATCTGGTTACTACTCCTGCCCAGTAACTAGAATATGCATATAATTATTA
This sequence comes from Salmo trutta, assembly GCF_901001165.1. Classification (NCBI taxonomy): domain Eukaryota; kingdom Metazoa; phylum Chordata; class Actinopteri; order Salmoniformes; family Salmonidae; genus Salmo; species Salmo trutta. The sequence continues at coordinate 30,921,174 of NC_042990.1, forward strand.
GCTTTGGATAGAAAACACTCCAAAGTTTCTAAAACAGTTTGAATGGTGTCTGTGAGTATAACAGAACTCATATGGCAGGCCAAAACCTGAGAAGATTCCAAACAGGAAGTGACCATTTCTTGGCCTTCATTGTCATCTCTATCCAAAACAGAGGATCTCTGCTGTAACGTGACACTTTCTAAGTCTCCCATTGGCTCTCAGAAGGCGCCAGAACGTTGAATGATGACTTTGCAGTGTCATGACGTTGGCCTGTGGGTAAGGTTTATGACCCCCCCATAAATACCTTTCTCCCTTCCCCCTCTCTTTCTGACCCTACTGAAGGACTGGTGTCCTGAAGGACTGCTGTCCTGTTAAATATAGAGAGTCTGGGAACATCAAACAAAGGGGGAAAGGAACCATATTTTGGTATTAAAACCAGTTGGAAATATGCTTTGGAACGTAATGAGTATGGATGTCAGTTCGGTTGTCATCTGAGACATTATGACTGATGACAGGAGGACAAAAACTGTACCTGGGAAAGTATACACCCTCTAGTCACATGGAATTGTTATGCAATTGAAATGTTTGATATAGAAATTGTTTGTTAGGAGATTAAATGTAATTTTAGCTTCCAAATGAGAGAATTGGGTTTCATAAGGAAAGTGCCCTGCTTGATCAGTGGCCCACCCCTGTGAAGAGACAGGGGTTATAAACGATGAAACACATCCTTACCCCTCTCCACTATATAAGCCTTTGACGAAAAGATAACCAGATGTTCCAGTACGTGAGGTCTGCAGCCTCTACGTTAGAAGGACACACGTCAAGTACAGAACTAAGCCAACCTCGGCGTGAGCTTTGGTGGCGAATGGTATGAACTTTGAGCTTATTCACTACAGAAGTGATACTTCCTAGCCGTTGAGTTAGCAGCGGCCGCTGTAGACGTGGGCTAGGAAAGGACGGACGACGGATCCAGTCTAACAACGAACAGACGAAGATACCACCACGTATCCAATTTACCACCAGAGACATTCTTCCGAGGACAGGAAGATCTGTTGGCCAACCCGGCCAGCATCTACGACCAATCTACCGAAGCGCAGCTCAGAGTAAATATTCATTGCATTTTCCTTTTCCAAATGGGCGGTAATTTAGAATGCATAAGATACTGTATTTACGATAGCATAGCTGCTGTTTCTTTGTTCCTAAGTCTTCCCGCTCTTTCATTCAAGCCCAACCCATTACATTACATTTACATTTAAGTCATTTAGCAGACGCTCTTATCCAGAGCGACTTATAATATCCAGTAGAACAACCGCTTTACAATAGTGCATCTAAATCTTTTAAAGGGGAGGGGGGGGGGGGGGTTAGAAGGATTACTTTATCCTATCCCAGGTATTCCTTAAAGAGGTGGGGTTTCAGGTGTCTCCGGAAGGTGGTGATTGACTCCGCTGTCCTGGCATCGTGAGGGAGCTTGTTCCACCATTGGGGTGCCAGAGCGGCGAACAGTTTTGACTGGGCTGAGCGGGAACTGTGCTTCCTCAGAGGTAGGGAGGCGAGCAGGCCAGAGGTGGATGAACGCAGTGCCCTTGTTTGGGTGTAGGGCCTGATCAGAGCCTGAAGGTACGGAGGTGCCGTTCCCCTCACAGCTCCGTAGGCAAGCACCATGGTCTTGTAGCGGATGCGAGCTTCAACTGGAAGCCAGTGGAGAGAGCGGAGGAGCGGGGTGACGTGAGAGAACTTGGGAAGGTTGAACACCAGACGAGCTGCGGCGTTCTGGATGAGTTGTAGGGGTTTGATGGCACAGGCAGGGAGCCCAGCCAACAGCGAGTTGCAGTAATCCAGACGGGAGATGACAAGTGCCTGGATTAGGACCTGCGCCGCTTCCTGTGTGAGGCAGGGTCGTACTCTGCGAATGTTGTAGAGCATGAACCTACAGGATCGGGTCACCGCCTTGATGTTAGTGGAGAACGACAGGGTGTTGTCCAGGATCACGCCAAGGTTCTTAGCACTCTGGGAGGAGGACACAAGGGAGTTGTCAACCGTGATGGCGAGATCATGGAACGGGCAGTCCTTCCCCGGGAGGAAGAGCAGCTCCGTCTTGCCGAGGTTCAGCTTGAGGTGGTGATCCGTCATCCACACTGATATGTCTGCCAGACATGCAGAGATGCGATTCGCCACCTGGTTGTCAGAAGGGGGAAAGGAGAAGATTAATTGTGTGTCGTCTGCATAGCAATGATAGGAGAGACCGTGTGAGGATATGACAGAGCCAAGTGACTTGGTGTATAGCGAGAATAGGAGAGGGCCTAGAACAGAGCCCTGGGGGACACCAGTGGTGAGAGCACGTGGTGCGGAGACAGATTCTCGCCACGCCACCTGGTAGGAGCGACCTGTCAGGTAGGACGCAATCCAAGCGTGGGCCGCGCCGGAGATGCCCAGCTCGGAGAGGGTGGAGAGGAGGATCTGATGGTTCACAGTATCAAAGGCAGCAGATAGGTCTAGAAGGATGAGAGCAGAGGAGAGAGAGTTAGCTTTAGCAGTGCGGAGAGCCTCCGTGACACAGAGAAGAGCAGTCTCAGTTGAATGCCCAGTCTTGAAACCTGACTGATTAGGATCAAGAAGGTCGTTCTGAGAGAGATAGCAGGAGAGCTGGCCAAGGACGGCACGTTCAAGAGTTTTGGAGAGAAAAGAAAGAAGGGATACTGGTCTGTAGTTGTTGACATCGGAGGGATCGAGTGTAGGTTTTTTCAGAAGGGGTGCAACTCTCGCTCTCTTGAAGACGGAAGGGACGTAGCCAGCGGTCAAGGATGAGTTGATGAGCGAGGTGAGGTAGGGGAGAAGGTCTCCGGAAATGGTCTGGAGAAGAGAGGAGGGGATAGGGTCAAGTGGGCAGGTTGTTGGGCGGCCGGCCGTCACAAGACGCGAGATTTCATCTGGAGAGAGAGGGGAGAAAGAGGTCAAAGCACAGGGTAGGGCAGTGTGAGCAGGACCAGCGGTGTCGCTTGACTTAGCAAACGAGGATCGGATGTCGTCAACCTTCTTTTCAAAATGGTTGACGAAGTCATCCGCAGTGAGGGAGGAGGGGGGGGGGGGGGGGGAGGAGGATTCAGGAGGGAGGAGAAGGTAGCAAAAAGCTTCCTAGGGTTAGAGGCAGATGCTTGGAATTTAGAGTGGTAGAAAGTGGCTTTAGCAGCAGAGACAGAAGAGGAAAATGTAGAGAGGAGGGAGTGAAAGGATGCGAGGTCCGCAGGGAGGCGAGTTTTCCTCCATTTCCGCTCGGCTGCCCGGAGCCCTGTTCTGTGAGCTCGCAGTGAGTCGTCGAGCCACGGAGCAGGAGGGGAGGACCGAGCCGGCCTGGAGGATAGGGGACAGAGAAAATCAAAGGATGCAGAGAGGGAGGAGAGGAGGGTTGAGGAGGCAAAATCAGGAGATAGGTTGGAGAAGGTTTGAGCAGAGGGAAGAGATGATAGGATGGAAGAGGAGAGAGTAGCAGGAGAGAGAGAGCGAAGGTTGGGACGGCGCAATACCATCCGAGTAGGGGCAGAGTGAGAAGTTTTTGATGAGAGCGAGAGGGAAAAGGATACAAGGTAGTGGTCGGAGACTTGGAGAGGAGTTGCAATGAGATTAGTGGAAGAACAGCATCTAGTAAAGATGAGGTCAAGCGTATTGCCTGCCTTGTGAGTAGGGGGGGAAGGTGAGAGGGTGAGGTCAAAAGAGGAGAGGAGTGGAAAGAAGGAGGCAGAGAGGAATGAGTCGAAGGTAGACGTGGGGAGGTTAAAGTCACCCAGAACTGTGAGAGGTGAGCCATCCTCAGGGAAGGAACTTATCAAGGCGTCAAGCTCATTGATGAACTCTCCAAGGGAACCTGGAGGGCGATAAATGATGAGGATGTTAAGCTTGAAAGGGCTGGTAACTGTGACAGCATGGAATTCAAATGAGGAGATAGACAGATGGGTCAGGGGAGAAAGAGAGAATGTCCACTTGGGAGAGATGAGGATTCCAGTGCCACCACCCCGCTGGCTCGATGCTCTAGGGGTATGCGAGAACACGTGGGCAGACGAGGAGAGAGCAGTAGGAGTAGCAGTGTTATCTGTGGTGATCCATGTTTCCGTCAGCGCCAGGAAGTCTAGGGACTGGAGGGTAGCATAGGCTGAGATGAACTCAGCCTTGTTGGCCGCAGACCGGCAGTTCCAGAGGCTGCCGGAGACCTGGAACTCCACGTGGGTCGTGCGCGCTGGGACCACCAGGTTAGAGTGGCAGCGGCCACGCGGTGTGAAGCGTTTGTATGGCCTGTGCAGAGGGGAGAGAACAGGGATAGACAGACACATAGTTGACAAGCTACAGAAGAGGCTACGCTAATGCAAAGGAGATTGGAATGACAAGTGGACTACACGTCTCGAATGTTCAGAAAGTTAAGCTTACGTTGCAAAAAATCTTATTGACTAAAATGACGAAAAATGATACAGTACTGCTGGCTGGTGGAGTAGGCTAGCTAGCAGTGGCTGCGTTGTTGACTTTGTTTGACCGTGTAGCTGGCTAGGTGTAGCTGGCTAGGTGACCTCGATAGTTTCAGTACTACACCTTGTCATGATACAAAAGCAACTTTGTAGCTAGCTAACATAACACTAATCAAGACGTTCCTTTGTAATGTATTTAGTTTCTACAGTGTTACTAGTTGGCTGGGTTTGGAAAAATGGCGTCGCGGGGGACGGCAAGCTGGCTAGCTAACCTCGGTAATTACTAAACTACACAATTATCAAGCTATGACAAAGACAACTATGTAGCTAGCTAGCCAACACTGCACTAGTCAAATCGTTCCGTTGTAAAGTATTGGTATCTACAGCGCTGCTAGTCGGTAATGGTTGGCTAGCTGTTGGCTAGCTAGCTAGCAGTGGGTTAATGATGACTAGGTGTGTTGACTACGTCTGGCGTCGCGGCTGGCTAGTTACTAATAATTACTCTAAACAGCTAGCTGTTGGCTAGCTAGCTAGCAGTGGGTTAATGATGACTAGGTGTGTTGACTACGTCTGGCGTCGCGGCTGGCTAGTTACTAATAATTACTCTAAACTACACAATTATCTTAGATGCAAAGACAACTATGTAGCTGGCTCACTAACACTACACTAATCAAGTCGTTCCGTTGTAAAGTATTAGTGTCTAGAGCGCAACTTGTCGGTAACGGTTGGCTAGCTAGCTAGCAGTGGGTTAATGAAGACTAGGTGTGTTGACTAAGTCTGGCGTCGCGGCTGGCTAGTTACTAATAATTACTCTAAACTACACAATTATCTTAGATGCAAAGACAACTATGTAGCTGGCTCACTAACGCTACACTAGTCAAGTCGTTCCGTTGTAATGTAATAGATTCTACAGTGCTGCTAGTCGGTGGAAGTTGGCTGGTTGGCTAGCTAGCAGTGTTGACTAGCTAGCTAGCAGTGATGACTACGTTAGGAGGACGAAGATAGCTAACTTCGATAATTACTCTAAGCTACACGATTATCTTTGATACAAAGACGGCTATGTAGCTAGCTAAGAAAAGAATTGCTCGGATCAAACAAATCAAACCGTTGTAATGTAGTGAAGTGTAATATTACCTGTGGAGTGAAGCGTAGTGCGACTGCTCGCTCCAAACCGGAAGTATCCACCATCAACCCCCTTTCCTTTGTGTAACCAGCCATCATACAGGTTCCGTCCACCAGGAACGTTTTCTGTATGACATCCTTTGTATTCTGTGTATTTGTAATTCTGTGTGATTAGTTAGGTATTTAGTAAATAAATAATTAAACCCAATTTTGTATTGCTGATTCAACTTGTTAGCCAGGGTTCGTGAAGATAACCAAGAATTTACAACTTTCATTATGAGACTGAAAATAAGATAAGGGTTAATATTGACTGCTATCGATGTAAAATATTACTAAGTATTTTAAGAGTTTATTCGGAAGATAACGGCTCTATAAACGTTCTTCCGTGGTGCCCCAACTTTCTAGTTAATTACATTTACATGATTAGCTTAATCAGGTAATATTAATTACAGAGAAAGAATTTTATAGGTTAGCATGTCATATCACTTAATCCGGCATAGCCAAAGACATGACAGCAGTTACTGGCTGAAAAACAGTAGCGCATTTGGTAAGTGGTCGATCTGAGAACAATGAGACGGGTGCGCGCGTGCACGTGAAGAGTCCATTTTACTTTTTCAGTCTTTGAACGAAAACAACGACTCCCGGTCGCAATATTATCGCTATTTTACGAGAAAAATAGCATAAAAATTGATTTTAAACAGCGTTTGACATGCTTCGAAGTACGGTAATGGAATATTTTGAATTTTTTTGTCACGATATGCGCCGGCGCGTCACCCTTCGGATAGTGTCTTGAACGCACGAACAAAACGTCGCTATTTGGATGTAACTATGGATTATTTGGAACCAAACCAACATTTGTTGTTGAAGTAGAAGTCCTGGGAGTGCATTCTGACGAAGAACAGCAAAGGTAATCCAATTTTTCTTATAGTAAATCTGAGTTTGGTGAGTACCAAACTTGGTGGGTGTCAAAATAGCTAGCCTGTGATGGCCGGGCTATCTACTCAGAATATTGCAAAATGTGCTTTCACCGAAAAGCTATTTTAAAATCGGACACTGCGAATTCATAAAGGAGTTCTGTATCTATAATTCTTAAAATAATTGTTATGTTTTTTGTGAACGTTTATCGTGAGTAATTTAGTAAATTCACCGGAAGTGTTCGGTGGGAATGCTAGTTCTGAACGTCACATGCTAATGTAAAAAGCTGGTTTTTGATATAAATATGAACTTGATTGAACAAAACATGCATGTATTGTATAAGATAATGTCCTAGGAGTGTCATCTGATGAAGATCATCAAAGGTTAGTGCTGCATTTAGCTGTGGTTTTGGTTTTTGTGACCAAGAAATGGTCAGACAAGGTACTTCCTGTACAGAATCTTCTCAGGTTTTGGCCTGCCAAATGAGTTCTGTTATACTCACAGACACCATTCAAACAGTTTTAGAAACTTTGGAGTGTTTTCTATCCAAAGCTAATAATTATATGCATATTCTAGTTTCTGGGCAGGAGTAATAATCAGATTAAATCGGGTACGTTTTTTATCCGGCCGTGAAAATACTGCCCCCTATCCATAACAGGTTAACCTCTCTGGGCTAGGTGGGACGTTTGCGTCCCACCCTAGTCAACAGCCAGTGGAATCCCGTGGCGCGAAATACAAATACCTCAAAAATGCTATAACTTCAATTTCTCAAACATATGACTATTTTACACCATTTTAAAGACAAGACTCTCGTTAACACAGGTGTGAGTATTGACGAGGACAAGGCTAGATCACTCTGTCATGCTGATTGAGTTCGAATAACAGACTGGAAGCTTCAAAAGGAGGGTGGTGCTTGGAATCCTGGTTACCTGCAAGGAAACACGTGCCGTCATCATTGCTTTGCACAAAAAGGGCTTCACAGGCAAGGATATTGCTGCCAGTAAGATTGCACCTAAATCAACTATTTATCGGCTCATCAAGAACATCAAGGAGAGCAGTTCAATTGTTGTGAAGGCTTCAGGGCGCCAAAGAAAGTCCAGCAAGCGCCAGGATCGTCTCCTAAAGTTGATTCAGCTGCGGGATCGGGGCACCAACAGTACAGAGCTTGCTCAGGAATGGCAGCAGGCAGGTGTGAGTGCATCTGCACGCACAGTGAGGCGAAGACTTTTGGAGGATGGCCTGGTGTCAAGAAGGGCAGCAAAGAAGCCACTTCTCTCCAGGAAAAACATCAGGGACAGACTGATATTCTGCAAAAGGTACAGGGATTGGACTGCTGAGGACTGGGGTAAAGTCATTCCCTCTGATGAATCCCCTTTCCGATTGTTTGGGGCATCCGGAAAAAAGCTTGTCCAGCGAAGACAAGGTGAGCGCTACCCTTCCGTCCTGTGCCATGCCAACAGTAAAGCATCCTGAGACCATTCATGTGTGGGGTTGCTTCTCAGCCAAGGGAGTGGGCTCACTCACAATTTTGCCTAAGAACACAGTCATGAATAATGGTACCAACACATCCTCCGAGAGCAACTTCTCCCAACCATCCAGGAACAGTTTGGTGACGAACAATGCTTTTTCCAGATGATGGAGCACCTTGCCATAAGGCAAAAGTGATAACTAAGTGGCTCGGGGAACAAAACATCGATATTTTGGGTCCATGGCCAGGAAACTCCCCAGACCTTAATCCCATTGAGAACTTGTGGTCAATCCTCAAGAGGCGGGTGGACAAACAAAAAAAAACAAATTCTGACAAACTCCAAGCATTGATTATGCAAGAATGGGCTGCCATCAGTCAGGATGTGGCCCAGAAGTTAATTGACAGCATGCCAAGGCGGATTGCAGAGGTCTTGAAAAAGAAGGGTCAACACTGCAAATATTGACTCTTTGCATCAACTTCATGTAATTGTCAATAAAAGACTTTGACACTTATGAAATGCTTGTAATTATACTTCAGTATTCCATAGTAACATCTGACAAAAATATCTAAAGACACTGAAGCAGCAAACTTTGTGAAAATGAATATTTGTGTCATTCTCAAAACTTTTGGCCACAACTGTAGAGTTGGCCACAACACATACAGCTTTTGTGCTAGCTTGTGTAACTAACCACAGTCTTTGGCTTGCTTGAATGTTCAATGAATTTGCCGAAGTGCGCTTTAGCTGAGGGCAACTTAGATATTCATTAGGCAATACAAGTTTGGTAGAGTGATTACAGCTCTCTTGTTTGGCTATTGTACCACTTGATCAAACTCTCTAGGTCCAATAGGAGATTATACCACCCACTGATTAAGTGCCACTCTGGCTTAAATCACAGAGGCCTACGAGCCAGAGCTGCCTGTCAGCGACAGCAGCTGAAATAAAACAGCAGAGAGAAAATAACTAAACGTAAGGAGAAGATTGCCTCACTTAAACCTCCACACAGCAGAAGTGTGTGTGTGTTTGTGTGTGTGCGTGTGTCGTTCCGAGCTGACCACTATCGCTGGGGCCTTTTGAATATGTTGACTTGCCTTTAGCAGTGACCCACTGTTCAAGTAGTGTGCTCTTTTGTTACAATCAGATACAGAGTTACAGCGCTGGTCTGATAGTCAATGTCAGGTCCCTCATTTTGATCATGAAAAGGTTTGGGATTATTTAAAGTGGGTGGAATAGATTCTTTGAACAATGATTTAACCTCTCTTCATAATGATCACACACCGACAGCCGATGCATTGCCTTGGCTATGGCATTTACTCCTGATAAAGGCAGTTTATATCCTGTTTACCAGGCAGTAGTCAACCGGGAGAATTCCTGGTGGGCTGGTCAACCTCTGGACCGGTGCTCCGCCTGCCTTATACATTTTTTACTACAAATAAAAAAGTTGGCAGAAGGTTGAGCGACACGGGCCAACCCCCCCTTTCACCCCAAGCCCGTTGGTCTATTCCAAACGAACGTCTATGCAACCCTTAGTCCCACTCACACATTGACATTGACACTGACAGCTCGAAAACTATCTACAATAGAAAATGGAAAAGCAGAGTAAAAAACGTAAGGGTGGGGCTGAAAAGTTAAGAGACAAAAAAGTCAAAAGTCTTCACTCAAATGCAAGTAAACTAACCGACTTATTCGGTAGTAGTAGTAGTACTAGTACCACCGACGTTAACATCGAAGTGCTAGACCAGCAAGAAGAAGATGCCACAACCCGGTTCGCGGGTAAAAGAGTAGACGGAGAGGACAGCGAAGCCAAAGATAGGGCAGCCGAAGCGATAGATATGTGCCTAAATGTGTTACAAATACAACATGTTATATCAGAATTTATGAGTGAAATGCAAATACTATTGGTCAGCTACTGCCGTGTAAATGTACCAGAAAGAAAGAATTGAGGTAAAGATGTACAGTAACACGGAACCCAAACCGGTTGCGCACATGCGCTATCGTGCATACATTTATTTTGTCCCTCTACACCAAACGGGATCATGACATGCAGGTTAAAATATCAAAACAAACTCTGAACCAATTACATTAATTTGGGGACAGGTCGAAAAGCATTAAACATGTATGGCTAGTTAGCTTGCACTTGCTAGCTAATTTGTCCTATTTAGCTAGCTTGTTGTTGCTAGCTAATTTGTCCTGGGATATAAACATTGAGTTGTTATTTTACTTGAAATGCACAAGCTCCTCTACTCCGCCAATTAATCCACACATAAAACACCCAAACGAATCGTTTCTAGTCATCTCTCCTCCTTCCAGGCTTTTTCATTTTTGAATTTATATGGTGATTGGCATCTAAACTTTCATAGTATTACAACGACTACCGGCAAAACAGTTCATCTTTCAATCACCCACGTTGGTATGACCAATGAGGAGATGGCACGTGGGTACCTGCTTCTATAAACCAATGAGGAGATGGGAGAGGCAGGACTTTCAGCGCGATCTGCGTCAGAAATAGAAAGGAGTTCGATTTTAGCCCTTGGCATCGCAGACGCTCGTTGGCGCGAGCGAGCAGTGTGGGTGCAATAATTGAATAACATGGATTTCTACATTTATTTTGCGACGCTCGCGCACGAGACGTGTCCGGTCTGGTCAGCATGTAACTGGGTGTTCAAATCGGCTAGTGGAAAAACTCAAATTTGACGAGTAGCAAAGTTCTGAATGCCTAGATTTTGCCGCCCTGTGGGGATTTTGTGGGAAATGGCAATCACTTGTGTATCAGTGATTCACTGTCGTATAAATTTACTTGGCTAAAATAAGCATTTTCTTTCTCATTGCTTTTGCCTTGTAGTTCTAAATGCTAAATTGCATTATACATATACAAACGTTAATTATCTCATTTTATTTCATGTCTATGCAGCCATTTGTTGCAAATAGTATACATATTGTAAAACCAATCAAGTCCTTTCCCTCTCAAATTCATATTTTGTGCGGGAGAATATGGCTACAGTGATTAGCTAGCTATGATCCTCGCCACCACGGTTCCTACCATTTCGCCTCTTACTAGACAATGCATTGAAACTCATCATCATGCCAACAGTCCGGTGAGAACGGAGAGTAAAGCCACAAAAAAGCGTGTTGTGTTGTCATTCATTCACTTTATATGAAATAGTGGGGCAGCTGCTGTTTTTTTGTCGTTTTTCAAAATTGGGCCTTTATCAGTTAATTTATATATAATTTTATTCATATCCAGGTTGATGATAGGTCCAGTCCAGTTTCAGTGGAAGTGAGCATTGATGTTGATGACAGGCCCATGACAGGCCCAGTGAAGGCCAGGATGCCAGACCAACTTTTGGTTATTTCATGAGACCCAAGTCAGATGACCTAAAAACAGTTTTTTTGTTTCCACCCTACGCAGGAATCAAAACACTGTGGTACAGAGGGTTTTCTGTTTTAAAGACGGCACCAATCGTAAATGGCTGTCATACAATGAAGAAAGCCATGCGTTATACTGTTCAATTTGTATGGCATTTGCGAAGCCTACTGACAGTATTATTTTTATGAGTGGAATAACGGATTGGAAACATGTTCACCAAAGGGTAGAAGAGCATGAGAAGAGCAACATGAACAGAAGTAGTGCTGAGGCATACTTTTTAAGGTCCTCCAAAGCAGACATTCAAAGTCTGCTCAGTGGCAGTCAGGTGTCTGCCCACAGAGAGTAGGAGAAGGCAGGTACTGGAACGTGTTGGAGACATAGTGAAAGTCATTGGCAAGAGGGGGCACAGTTACAGGGGGATGCAGTCTGAGGCTGCGTATACATTAGAGGACGCCAGTATCGATCACAGTAATTTCTTGGACATGATAATACAGCTGGGAAAGTATGACGTCTGCTTGAAAGAACATCTCACCGAATGCATTGAGAAAAGCAAGAACCTACAACAGTCCTGGGGCAAGAGGCAGAGGTTCTCTAATCACACTCCTCTCAAAAAATACTGTCAACACTGTCATTCACACAATTCAGAGCATTATCCAAGAGACCATGTCATGTGAAATTGAGCAAGCTGGAATGTTCTCTGTCCAGATCGCCACAACTCAGGACATAACTTCTCAAGACCAGTGCTCTGTCATTGTGAGATATGTGACAGACATCGTACAAGAGAGGCTTGTGGCTGATGTGAAGTGTGAGGCGTCCACTGGACAGTACTTTGTCCAGTTGTTGACAGATGTCTTGGATAAACTGAAATTAGACATGAGCAAGTGCATTGGCAATGTTGCAGATGGAGCATCCAATAGACAGGGCAAATATAAGGGCTTCTCTACTCTGTTATCCTCAAAGTCCCCCAATCAAGTGCATGTATGGCGCTATGCACATATCCTTAATCTGGTTTTGACACAACTGAAGTTGTCTTAGCAAGTGGGTCACTGTTTGCTCTCCTTAACAACATTGCTGTGTTACTCCGTGAATTCTACCAAAGGATGGATGTGTGGGAGAAGAAGATCTCCAATTGGAAAAACACGCTGGTGGGCTAAGGATAGTGCTTTGAAGAAGGTCTTTGGATCCTTTGGAAAACCAGACCAGGGTCTCTATGTTGAAGTACTCCTCACACTATCAGCCATACAAGGACAGGTCAACATGAAGACAACTGTTGAAGTACTCCTCACACTATCAGCCATACAAGGACAGGCCAACATGAAGACAACTGTTCGGGTGAAGACAAGAGAATTTACTTAGGCTCTTCTCCGGTATGAGACGATACTGACAGCTCAAATATTTCTTTGGATATTTGAGAACACGTTGCCACTGTCCAAATACCTGCAGACAAGTGGGATGGACATCCTGTCTGCCCATCGAATGGTTGTGGCTACACAGGAAACCCTGAAAGGCATGTCAAGAGACTTTGACAACATTAAGGCAGCTACAGACACATTTGTTCAGTTTGCAAATAAGAAGATCAAAGAACAGGATGAGGACACAGAGCTGGAGGAGGTGGAAGCCACACTGCCACAGAAAAGGGCAAGAAAGAAAACATCATGTCTGGAGAGATGGCTCAAGATGAAGCTTTGACAGAGGCAGAGAGTGCCTATAAAGATCAAGTCCACAATCAAGTTATGGATACAGATAATATCCACAGGCAATTTCTGTCTCATGGCACTCTATATGCTGACCTAGCCCTTCTGAACCCTAGAAACTTCTCCCAAACAACATCCAATGGTCTTCCAGAGAAAGTCCTTCAAGAGCTCAGAAAATGTTTGCTTCGATTTGATAGCCAAGCAACTGTTGACAATTTGCAGTGTGAGCTGAGGAGCCTCGCTGTACAGTGGAAAAGACTGAAAAGTTTAGGATTGGAGGAATACATGACCAGGACAGTGTAGGATGGCTCTGATGGAAATGAAGATGAGGTGGAAATTAAGAATAAATGCTGCTCATAAATGCTGCTCATCCTGCAAAGAATGTCCACTGTGTTGTTACCAGATGCTGAGATGGTACCTGCTGATTGTTACCTGCTGACTGATGCATACCATATCCTTGGCCTTGGATACAAGTTCCTACTCACCCTCTCAGTTACCCAGGTAGCTTGTGAGCGAAGTTTCTCTACCTTAAAGTATATCAAGAGCAGACTCAGGAGCACTCTCTCACAAGAACACCTAGAGGCCTTCATGCTGATGGCCACCGAGAAGGACATCATAATGGCCCTGGATACTGACATGGTTACTGAGAAGGACATCCTAATGGTCCTGGATACTGACATGGTTACTGAGGACATCCTAATGGTCCTGGATACTGACATGGTTACTGAGAAGGACATCCTAATGGTCCTGGATACTAACATGGTTACTGAGAAGGACATCCTAATGGTCCTGGATACTGACATGGTTACTGAGAAGGACATCCTAATGGTCCTGGATACTGACATGGTTACTGAGGACATCCTAATGGTCCTGGATACTGACATGGTTACTGAGAAGGACATCCTAATAGCCCTGGATACTGACATGGTTACTGAGAAAGACATCCTAATGGTCCTGGATACTAACATGGTTACTGAGAAGAACATCCTGATGGTCCTGGATACTGACATGGTTACTGAGAAGGACATCCTGATGGTCCTGGATACTGACATGGTTACTGAGAAGGACATCCTAATGGTCCTGGATACTGACATGGTTACTGAGAAGGACATCCTAATGGTCCTGGATACTGACATGGTTACTGAGAAGGACATCCTAATGGTCCTGGATACTGACATGGTTACTGAGAAGGACATCCTAATGGTCCTGGATACTGACATGGTTACTGAGAAGGACATCCTAATGGTCCTGGATACTGACATGGTTACTGAGGACATCCTGATGGTCCTGGATACTGACATGGTTACTGAGAAGGACATCCTGATGGTCCTGGATACTGACATGGTTACTGAGAAGGACATCCTGATGGTCCTGGATACTGACATGGTTACTGAGAAGGACATCCTAATGGTCCTGGATACTGACATGGTTACTGAGAAGGACATCCTAATAGCCCTGGATACTGACATGGTTACTGAGAAGGACATCCTAATGGTCCTGGATACTGACATGGTTACTGAGAAGGACATCCTAATGGTCCTGGATACTGACATGGTTACTGAGGACATCCTAATGGTCCTGGATACTGACATGGTTACTGAGGACATCCTAATGACCCTGGATACTGACATGGTTACTGAGGACATCCTAATGACCCTGGATACTGACATGGTTACTGAGGACATCCTAATGGTCCTGGATACTGACATGGTTACTGAGGACATCCTAATGACCCTGGATACTGACATGGTTACTGAGGACATCCTAATGGTCCTGGATACTGACATGGTTACTGAGGACATCCTAATGACCCTGGATACTGACATGGTTACTGAGGACATCCTAATGGTCCTGGATACTGACATGGTTACTGAGAAGGACATCCTAATGGTCCTGGATACTGACATGGTTACTGAGGACATCCTAATGGTCCTGGATACTGACATGGTTACTGAGGACATCCTAATGACCCTGGATACTGACATGGTTACTGAGGACATCCTAATGGTCCTGGATACTGACATGGTTACTGAGAAGGACATCCTAATGGTCCTGGATACTGACATGGTTACTGAGGACATCCTAATGGTCCTGGATACTGACATGGTTACTGAGAAGGACATCCTGATGGTCCTGGATACTGACATGGTTACTGAGAAGGACATCCTGATGGTCCTGGATACTGACATGGTTACTGAGAAGGACATCCTAATAGCCCTGGATACTGACATGGTTACTGAGAAGGACATCCTAATGGTCCTGGATACTGACATGGTTACTGAGAAGGACATCCTGATGGTCCTGGATACTGACATGGTTACTGAGAAGGACATCCTATTGGTCCTGGATACTGACATGGTTACTGAGAAGGACATCCTGATGGTCCTGGATACTGACATGGTTACTGAGAAGGACATCCTAATGGTCCTGGATACTGACATGGTTACTGAGGACATCCTAATAGCCCTGGATACTGACATGGTTACTGAGGACATCCTAATGGTCCTGGATACTGACATGGTTACTGAGAAGGACATCCTGATGGTCCTGGATACTGACATGGTTACTGAGGACATCCTAATGGTCCTGGATACTGACATGGTTACTGAGGACATCCTAATGACCCTGGATACTGACATGGTTACTGAGGACATCCTAATGACCCTGGATACTGACATGGTTACTGAGGACATCCTAATGGTCCTGGATACTGACATGGTTACTGAGGACATCCTAATGACCCTGGATACTGACATGGTTACTGAGGACATCCTAATGGTCCTGGATACTGACATGGTTACTGAGGACATCCTAATGACCCTGGATACTGACATGGTTACTGAGGACATCCTAATGGTCCTGGATACTGACATGGTTACTGAGAAGGACATCCTAATGGTCCTGGATACTGACATGGTTACTGAGGACATCCTAATGGTCCTGGATACTGACATGGTTACTGAGGACATCCTAATGACCCTGGATACTGACATGGTTACTGAGGACATCCTAATGGTCCTGGATACTGACATGGTTACTGAGAAGGACATCCTAATGGTCCTGGATACTGACATGGTTACTGAGGACATCCTAATGGTCCTGGATACTGACATGGTTACTGAGAAGGACATCCTAATGGTCCTGGATACTGACATGGTTACTGAGGACATCCTAATGGTCCTGGATACTGACATGGTTACTGAGAAGGACATCCTGATGGTCCTGGATACTGACATGGTTACTGAGAAGGACATCCTGATGGTCCTGGATACTGACATGGTTACTGAGGACATTCTAATAGTCCTGGATACTGACATGGTTACTGAGAAGGACATCCTGATGGTCCTGGATACTGACATGGTTACTGAGAAGGACATCCTAATGACCCTGGATACTGACATGGTTACTGAGGACATCCTAATGACCCTGGATACTGACATGGTTACTGAGAAGGACATCCTGATGGTCCTGGATACTGACATGGTTACTGAGAAGGACATCCTAATGGTCCTGGATACTGACATGGTTACTGAGAAGGACATCCTAATGACCCTGGATACTGACATGGTTACTGAGGACATCCTAATGGTCCTGGATACTGACATGGTACTGAGGACATCCTAATGACCCTGGATACTGACATGGTTACTGAGAAGGACATCCTAATGGTCCTGGATACTGACATGGTTACTGAGAAGGACATCCTAATGGTCCTGGATACTGACATGGTTACTGAGAAGGACATCCTAATGGTCCTGGATACTGACATGGTTACTGAGGACATCCTAATGGTCCTGGATACTGACATGGTTACTGAGAAGGACATCCTAATGGTCCTGGATAATGACATGGTTACTGAGAAGGACATCCTAATGGTCCTGGATACTGACATGGTTACTGAGAAGGACATCCTAATAGCCCTGGATACTGACATGGTTACTGAGAAGGACATCCTAATGGTCCTGGATACTAACATGGTTACTGAGGACATCCTGATGGTCCTGGATACTGACATGGTTACTGAGAAGGACATCCTAATGGTCCTGGATACTGACATGGTTACTGAGAAGGACATCCTAATGGTCCTGGATACTGACATGGTTACTGAGAAGGACATCCTAATGGTCCTGGATACTGACATGGTTACTGAGAAGGACATCCTGATGGTCCTGGATACTGACATGGTTACTGAGAAGGACATCCTAATAGCCCTGGATACTGACATGGTTACTGAGAAGGACATCCTAATGGTCCTGGATACTGACATGGTTACTGAGAAGGACATCCTGATGGTCCTGGATACTGACATGGTTACTGAGAAGGACATCCTAATGGTCCTGGATACTGACATGGTTACTGAGAAGGACATCCTAATGGTCCTGGATACTGACATGGTTACTGAGAAGAACATCCTGATGGTCCTGGATACTGACATGGTTACTGAGAAGGACATCCTAATGGTCCTGGATACTGACATGGTTACTGAGAAGGACATCCTAATGGTCCTGGATACTGACATGGTTAATGAGGACATCCTAATGGTCCTGGATACTGACATGGTTACTGAGAAGGACATCCTAATGGTCCTGGATACTGACATGGTTACTGAGAAGGACATCCTAATGGTCCTGGATACTGACATGGTTACTGAGAAGGACATCCTAATGGTCCTGGATACTAACATGGTTACTGAGAAGGACATCCTAATGGTCCTGGATACTGACATGGTGATCCATAGAGTTGCAGAGAAAAGCCAGCTGTTGAGAAAATTGCTCCTCCAATAAGGTAGTTGCGACATATTTCCAATAACTTGCTTACTTACCATTATTTTACTCCTACATTTCTAATGTCTCTTTTTCCTGTCTGTAATATTTCTGTCCAGTACTTTAACAGAGTGAGGCCAGCCAGCTGACCCTGAGCAGCAGTTAGACAGTTCTAAGTTTCAGTGAGTATTGTTGATATTATAGCATCTCTTTTTTATTCTAGGCTTCAGGTAATGTAGATGAATCATGGCTCATGATGGTTTGTGCTGCTCTCTTACAGGTTACTTTCTATTTTTGGAGAGATGTTCAACCATTGTTTTTTAGAAGGTGTTTTCCCATGACATAAAGCCAGCCAGCTGACCCTGAGCAGCAGTCAGACAGTTCTATGTCTCAGTGAGTATTATGGATATTATAGCATCTCTTTTTCACTCTAGGCTTCAAGTGATGTGAGGTAGTTCAATCATGACAAATTGAGTGTGTGTTCTGTAGAAGTTTTATAACAATGTGCAGCGTTTGTGTGTGTGTTCTGCAGCCTTGTTAAAGTAATACTGCAATAGTGATCAATGGTTGTGATGCAGCTAGGTAGTTGTATTAGGGGCTGGTCGTGTGTGTACGTGCGTGCATTAGCAGGGCGGCCATGGTGGAGTATACGGGGGCCGGTTCTGGTGGGCCGGGCTGGATTAAAGTCCAGGGACGTGTTTTACTCCCAGTCCGTCCCTGGTACCAGGTAGGAGTTTTTAGGTAGTTTTGAGACAGATATCAGACAGAACATTATCAGTATTCACCGAGGACGGACAGAATGTCATAGCTTTTACATTTAGGAGAATATTTACAGTATTTATTTGACTAAAGCCCTTTAGGGATGTTTTTGAGACTAGCTGCAATTTCTAATTCAGATATTAAAGACCTATATCTAAGCTGCTCAATTCTCCTCTGTCTGGTTGGTTCACCGTCTGGTCTGTCCCCTGTCTGGTCGGTCCCCCATCTGGTCTGTCCCATGTCTGGTCGGTTCTCCATCTGGTCTGTCCCCTGTCTGGTCGGTTCACGGTCTGGTCTGTCCCCTGTCTGGTCTGTCCCCTGTCTGGTCGGTCCTCCATCTGGTCTGTCCCCTGTCTGGTCGGTTCACCGTCTGGTCTGTCCCCTGTCTGGTCAGTTCTCCGACTGGTCTGTCCCCTGTCTGGTCGGTTCACCGTCTGGTCTGTCCCCTGTCTGGTCGGTTCACCGTCTGGTCTGTCCCCTGTCTGGTCGGTTCACCGTCAGGTCTGTCCCCTGTCTGGTCGGTTCACCGTCTGGTCTGTCCCCTGTCTGGTCGGTTCACCGTCTGGTCTGTCCCCTGTCTGGTCGGTTCACCGTCTGGTCTGTCCCCTGTCTGGTCGGTTCACCGTCTGGTCTGTCCCCTGTCTGGTCGGTTCACCGTCAGGTCTGTCCCCTGTCTGGTCGGTTCACCGTCAGGTCTCTCCCCTGTCTGGTCGGTTCACCGTCTGGTCTGATCCCTGTCTGGTCGGTTCCCTGTCTGGTCGGTTCACCGTCTGGTCTGTTACCTGTCTGGTTGGTTCACCGCCAGGTCTGTC
This sequence comes from Salmo trutta, assembly GCF_901001165.1. NCBI lineage: Eukaryota > Metazoa > Chordata > Actinopteri > Salmoniformes > Salmonidae > Salmo > Salmo trutta. The sequence goes on from NC_042990.1 coordinate 30,940,502, forward strand.
CCCTGTCTGGTCGGTTCTCCGTCTGGTCTGTTCCCTGTCTGGTCGGTTCACCGTCTGGTCTGTTCCCTGTCTAGTTGGTTCACCATCAGGTCTGTCCCTTGTCTGGTCAGTTCACCATCTGGTCTATCCCCTGTCTGGTCGGTTCACAGTCTGGTCTGGTTCCTGTCTGGTCAGTTCACCACCAGGTCTGTCCCCTGTGTGGTTGGTTCTCCGTCTGGTCTGTACCCTGTCTTTTTGGTTCACCGTATGGTCTGTCCCCGTCTGGTCTGTCCCCGCCTGGTCTGATCCCTGTCTGGTCGGTTCTCCATCAGGTCTGTACCCTGTCTGGTCAGTTCCCCATCTGCCTCAAACAACAACATTAGCTAGATTCATAGTCTCTGGTGGGTGTGGATCTCATTTAAAAGACAAGACTTACTTCCCTACTTTTGTCAAAGGTGTTTTTCTTGCCAAAAGTTGCCATTTGTCTGGTGTGTGTGTGTTCGTGCATGTGTGTTTGTGCGTGTTTGTTTGTGCATGTGTGTTCGTGAGTACATGTGCGCGTGCTTAGGTGTATCAAAAGTGGACATTGAATGGCATTGATATATTTTATTGATTGAGGTGTGTTTCACAGAGGCTTTAAGGCAGGGGTGTCAAACTCATTCCATGGAGGGCCTAGTGTCTGCTGGTTTTTGGTTTTTCATTTCAATTAAGACCTAGACAACCATGTGAGGGGAGTTCCTTACTAATCAGTGACCTTAATTCCTCAATCAAGTACAAGGGTGGAGCGAAAACCCGCAGACACTCAGTGGAATGAGTTTGACACATGCTTTAAGGGCATGGGGAATTCTGTGACTCTAAACTCCTTTTTATTAGATGCCCTCGGTGAATCAAGACCCTTTTTCAGTTACACAATCCTGCTTCAAACAATACCTATGTGCTTTTCTTTTGTTCTCAATTGAACACATCTTGGCATTACCTACACCAGGGGTATTCAACTCAGACCCATGCCTACGAGGTCTGGAGCCTGCTACTTTTCTGTTCTACCTGATAATGAATTGCTCCCAGCTGGTGTCCCAGGTCTAAACAGGGGAACAATGGCTTCGAGGTCCAGAGTTGAGTTTGAGGGACCCACACAATATCCACCTGTCCTACCTAGTCTCTCTCGCCAGACTCAGCACTCTGCGGCTGTGAGAAGAGATCTATCCTAACACTATGTAATGCAGTCAAACCAGTCAAACCAGGACAGGAAATCTCATATTTCCCTCAGGAGGCTGAAGGTATTTGACATGGCCCCTCAGATCCTCAAGCACTTTTACAGATGCACCACTGCCTGATATGGAAACTGCACCGCCCTACACCACAAGGCTCTACAGAGGGTGGTGCGGACGGCCCAGCACATCACTGGGGGCGAGCTCCCAGCAATTCAGGACATTCATACCAGGCGGCCCGAAAAATTGCCAAAGACACCAGTCACTACAGCCATGGATTGTTCTCTCTGCTACTTTCCGGCAGGCGGTACCAGAGCATCGGGTCTCAGACCAACAGGCTCCAAGACAGCTTCTTTCCTCAAGCAATAAGACCGCTGAACAGCTAGGCTACCGACCCTCTCCCATGGACTATCTGCACTAACTCTATGCTCACTCACAGGTCTCTACCCACACATTCAAACACACCTGCATGGACACCCTTGCATGCACACACACACACACACACACACACACACACACACACACACACACACACACACACACACACACACACACTGTTGCTATATTGTTTATTATCACCATTAGTATTTATCCTGTTACCAGTCACTTTTGCCCGTTTACATGTACAGTCAATTCAGAAAGAATTCAGACCCCTTGACTTTTTCAACATTTTGTTATGTTACAGCCTTATTCTAAAATGTATTAAATTGTTTTTCCCCCTCATCAATCTACACACAATACCCATAATGACAGCAAAATCACCACTTAACTGCATTTTGTGTTTACTTGGGTTATCTTTGTGTAATATTTAAATTTGTTTGATGATCTGAAACATTTAAGTGTGACAAATGTGCAAAAGAAATCAGGAAGGGGGCAAATACTTTTTCACAGCACTGTATGTAAATAAGGTATTTCTGTTTTAAATGTAATTTGTTAAATAAATAAAAACCTGTTTTTGCTTTGTCGTTATGGGGTATTGTGTGTAGATTGATGAAGGGAAAAACTGTATTGAATCCATTTTAGAATTAGGCTGTAACGTAACAAAATGTGGAAAAAGGGGTCTTAATATTTTCAGAATGCACTGTACATCTCTACCTCAATTACTCCAGTACCCCTGTGCACTTTAATTATGGTACTGGAACTGAGCCTGTATATAGCTTGCATTCTATATTTTTCTCCACCGTATTTCTTGTGTGCTTTCTTACTTTATATTATTACTTCATATTTTCCTTAATAATGTTTCTTCTCACCTTGTTAGTGAATGCTGCTGTTAGAAAGAGCTTGTTTTTGTGTTGCAGGGTCCAGTGCCATTTCCCTCCCTTAGACCCCCATCCCAAGTCTCCCATCCCATGAGGCTCCCACATGAAATGAAAAGTATGCCATTTGCATGAATTTGACTTGGAGATGTGGTAGGGCAGGTGCACCTGACTGTTAGTGCTCATAAATAAAGATGAAGCTTCAGAAGTCCATAGACAGGCTCCGAAGAGAAGAGGCAGCCACACAGATCAATGCTCTTGAAAAATTTGTTTGCCCGGACCCAAGCTGAGGGAAGCGCTGAGGTAATCATGCATATGATAAAAATTCATTCGTTTATTGAAATGTGTCCTTGAACTTAAAGACATTGTGTTCTGCAGGTCTTTTTCTGATTTGCTTGGTAGAATACAGTGCATTGCGAAAGTATTCAGACCACTTCAGTTTTTACACATTTTGTTATGTTACAGCCTTATTCTAAAATGGATTAAAATGGATTAAATAATTATGGAAACAGGATGCACCTGAGCTCAATTTCGAGTTTCATAGTGAAGGGTCTGAATACTTATGTAAATGTAATATTTCTGTATAAAAAAAAGAAAAGTGTGTGTAGATTGATGAGAAAAAACCCAATTCAATCAATTTTAGAATAAGGCTGTAACGTAACAAAAAGTGGAAAAATGTGAAGGGGTCTGAATAGTTTCCGAATGCACTGTATGAACAGGACAATATATCAGACAAATGGCTTATTTGAAACAGCTTTTCATACTTTTCATATGTAAAATTTTATGAGACAGGTTTGAATCATTCTTCTAAATGAGAAAGACCAGCAAAACGACCTCTAAAACCTTATTAGCGTTACACATATCTGTACACACACACACACACACACACACACACACACACACACACACACACACACACACACACACACACACACACACACACACACAAGCTTGATCATCATCACTCATAGGACTTACTGATGGGTGACTGTTCATCATACCGTCTCTTAATGTGTCAATGTCAGTACACTAATACTTTATTAATCTAGCAGAGAGGTGACTGATGGGCTGATGGGCTGATACAGTGTAGAGGTGATTAGTGTGTATTGATGGGCTGATACAGAGTAGAGGTGATTAGTGTGTACTGATGGGCTGTTACAGTGTAGAGGTGATTAGTGTGTACTGATGGGCTGTTACAGTGTAGAGGTGATTAGTGTGTATTGATGGGCTGATACAGTGTAGAGGTGATTAGTGTGCACTGATGGGCTGATACAGTGTAGAGGTGATTAGTGTGTACTGATGGGCTGATACAGTGTAGAGGTGATTAGTGTGCACTGATGGGCTGATACAGTGTAGAGGTGATTAGTGTGTACTGATGGGCTGATACAGTGTAGAGGTGATTAGTGTGTATTGATGGGCTGATACAGAGTAGAGGTGATTAGTGTGTATTGATGGGCTGATACAGTGTAGAGGTGATTAGTGTGTATTGATGGGCTGTTACAGTGTAGAGGTGATTAGTGTGCACTGATGGGCTGTTACAGTGTAGAGGTGATTAGTGTGCACTGATGGGCTGTTACAGTGTTGCAGCATGTGCTAGACTAAAGCTCGTGTTCTGAGTCCCAAATGTCACATTATTCCCTTTATATTACACTCATTACTTTAGACCATGGGTCTTGGTCAAAACTGGTGCACTATATAGAGATTAGGCTGCCATTTGGGACTCAACCTAAAGCACATGGACTGTAATGTCTACTGTAGGATGGGTTCCTGGAACCACAGGAACTATTAGTGAAAGAAAAGCACCGGCACCCGTAGATAAAGTGGTTCAAAACAAGAACACGAGGCGACAAATTGAATCATAAACACATCCGTGGTTGAAGAGATTGTTGTCTCTTTTCAGACTGACCTGATGGACCTCTTGTTTCCGATGACAAATCAGACCGTAACAATTGTTGCTATAGACAGCTAGTCCAAAAGATACCAAGAGATATATAGGCTATCCCTTTTGTGTACCTACATTTCATGTACATTTAAGTCCAGTAATTGATCCTCAATAATTCAGCCCCCAGTTCAGTCTGTCAGGCCCCTAATCTTAGTAAACCTACTCTTTTCCTAAGTGTTTGGATTGTGTCTCCCCACTGGGCAGAAACTGGTTGTTTACACGTCATTTAAACCCAAAGATTCTTTGTGATGACGTTGACTCAACTTCGAAAACTGATTGGATTTGCAAAAAGTCATCAACGTGAGGTATTTCATATTTCTTTCACCAAACTTTTAAACTAAATAATAACAGTACAATTTTTATTACGTTTTTTTTATTTACGTTAGTTGACCACTCAACCAAGTGTAAATCAAAACTAGACGTTGAATTTACACCTTACAACATACAAAACATCTGCTATATGATAAAGGAGAAATCAGTCCAACCAAGGAGTCTATCTCTATATCCATCTAACTAGCTGCTCTAAAATAGCTTTCGTCATTTTGAATTTATATGTTCATGTCCTTTGTCCTTTTCAACTTGAGTGTGGAGAAGATTTAATATCAAAGGAAGGATTGTGTCCAGATTAGAATGACAACTCACTGACTGAACTTCCCGCAGAGAAGAGGGATCACATTGTCATCCAGCAGCAGCGATGATATATGCAGGAGCCCTGGGATTCAACTGTTTAACTGTCTCACAGACAGTTACATGAGCAGATCTGCAAGCATTCTGCTTTCAGCGGTAACCGTCAAGCCAACCTCTTTGACCACTCCACAACCTTAACCCAGTTGAACGAACTTACTGCTCAAACAAGCACATGGGTTCAAATAGTAGGCCTAGTTGTCTTTTAAATATTTGCACTGCGCTTGATTGAGCTTGCCAAGACCAATGGGGTGGCAGGTAGCCTAATGGTTAGAGTGTTGGGCCAGTAACTGAAAGGTTGCTGGATCGAATCCCTGAGCTGACGAGGTAAAAATTTGTCTTTCTATCCCTGGACAAGGCAGTTAACCCACTGTTCCCTGGTAGGTCATCATTGTAAATAAGAATTTGTTCTTAACTGACTTGCCTAGTTAAATAAAGTTTAAGTGGTACCAATAACATAGTCTAATTAAGCCCTGCCCATCTGGCACTGCAAGCAGGCTTAATACATTTTCTATACATATGAAAGAAAAAGCTAATCGTTTTTGAACCTAGGAAACCCATAGTATTTCCATGTGCTCATCACAGACTCCAATACACAGAATCATTGAAATGACATTGACAGACAGTAACAACAGCAGGGACGCCTATGGGTTTAGAAGGATGGGAAGTACACCAAAGCTCTTTTCAGTGTTTACTGCCTCCAACTAGTTATTTTTTTGTGAAAGAATTCTGTTCACGATTTAAAAACAAAGAATAAACAACAAAGTGAAATATTTTTTTATGTCTGCACTTTATCTAATCTGAGAATCCTGCTGTGAACGTTGTTATTGTCTATCGTCGGATGACATCCTGTTTACTAAATGCACCCATCAGATGCAACCTCCTGACAACAGACATTGATACACAGTCATGAATTATATACAGCGATTGCGTCGGAAGAAATGGCAGCAGTTTTACGGGCGCCCAACCAATTGTGCTATTATGTGTTTTTTTGCATTATTTGTAACTTATTTTGTACATAATGTTTCTACCACCGTATCTTACGGCAAAAAAGAGCTTCTGGATATCAGGACAGCGATCACTCACCTCGGATTAGACAAAGATTTTTTATTCAACAAGCAAGACACACAGGACATTCTCCAAACACCCGACAGGGCCAACATCCCCGTTATTTGCAAGAGGAAGAAACTAGAGGTCGACCGATTAATTGGAATGGCCGATTAATTAGGGCCGGTTTCACGTTTTCATAACAATCGGTAATCGGTATTTTTGGCCACCGATTTGCCTATTTTTTTTTTTTAAAGTCATTTTTTTTAATATAAATATTTTTTAACTAGGCAAGTCAGTTAAGAACACATTCTTATTTTCAATGACGGCCTAGGAACGGTGGGTTAACTGCCTTGTTCAAGGGCAGAACAACAGATTTTTACCTTGTCAGCTTGGGGATGAAACCTTACGGTTAACTAGTCCCACACTCTAACCACCTGCTTTACATTGCACTCCACGAGGAGCCTGCCAGTTACACGAATGCAGTAAGAAGCCAAGGTAAGTTGTTAGCTAGCATTAAACTTATCTTATAAAAACAATCAATCAATCAATCAATCATAATCACCAGTTAACTACACATGGTTGATGATATTACTAGTTTATCTAGCCTGTCCTGTGTTGCATATAATCGATGCGGTGCACATTCGCGAAAAAGGTCTGTTGTTGCTCCAACTTGTACCTAACCATAAACATCAATGTCTTTCTTAAAATCAATACACAAGTATATTTTTAAACCTGCACCTTTAGTTAATATTGCCTGCAAACATGAATTTTCTTTAACTAGGGAAAATGTGTCACCTCTGCAACAGAATCAGGGTATATGCAGCAGTTTGGGCCGCCTGGCTCGTTGCGAACTGTGAAGACTATTTCTTCCTAACAAAGACAGCCGACTTCGCCAAACGGGGGATGATTTAACAAAAGCGCATTTGCGAAAAAAGCACAATCGTTGCACGACTGTACCTAACCATAAACATCAATGCCTTTCTTAAAATCAGTACACAGAAGTATATATTTTTAAACCTGTATATTTAGCTAAAAGAAATCCAGGTTTGCAGGCAATATTAACCAGGTGAAATAGTCACTTCTCTTGCGTTCATTGCACCAGAGTCAGGGTATATGCAACAGTTTGGGCCGCCTGGCTCGTTGCGAACTAATTTTCCAGAATTTTACGTAATTATGACATAACATTGAAGGTTGTGTAATGTAACAGGAACATTTAGACTTCTGGATGCCACCCGTTAGATAAAATATGGAACGGTTCCGTATTTCACTGAAAGAATAAATGTGATAGTTTTCGGATTCTACCATATTAATGACCTAAGGCTCGTGTTTCTGTGTGTTATTATGTTATAATTAAGTCTATTATTTGATAGAGCAGTCTGACTGAGCGATGGTAGGCAGCAGCAGGCTCGTAAGCATTCATTCAAAATAACACTTTCGTACGTTTTGCCAGAAGCCCTTCGCAATGCATTGCGCTGTTTATGACTTCAAGCCTATCAACTCCCGAGATTAGGCTGGTGTAACCGATGTGAAATGGCTAGCTAGTTAGCGGGGTGCGCGCTAATAGCGTTTCAAACGTTACTCGCTCTGAGACTTGGAGTAGTTGTTTCCCTTGCTCTACATGGGTAACGCTGCTTCGAGGGTGGCTGTTGTCGATGTGTTCCTGGTTCGAGCCCAGGTAGGAGCGAGGAGAGGGACGGAAGCTATATTGTTACACTGGCAATACTAAAGTGCCTATAAGAACATCCAATAGTCAAAGGTATATGAAATACAAATCGTATAGAGAGAAATAGTCCTATAATTCCTATAATAACTACAACCTAAAACTTCTTACCTGGGAATATTGAAGACTCATGTTAAAAGGAACCACCAGCTTTCATATGTTCTCATGTTCTGAGCAAGGAACTTAAACGTTAGCTTTCTTACATGTCACATAATGCACTTTAACTTTATTCTCCAACACTTTGTTTTTGCATTATTTAAACCAAATTGAACATGTTTCATTATTTATTTGAGGCTAAATTGATTTTATTGATGTATTATATTAAGTTAAAATAAGTGTTCATTCAGTATTGTTGTAATTGTCATTATTACAAATAAATCAATAATTGGACAATTAATTGGTATCGGCTTTTTTTGGTCCTCCAATAATCGGCATCGGTATCGGCATTGAAAAATCATGATCGGTCAACCTCTAGAAGAAACGCAGGTACAGGGGACACAGAGGGGGATGTCTCGTGAGGACCCGCAGAAGGCGAATGGGTAAGCTGCCGTTATCGTCAATATTACTCGCCAACGTGCAATCATTGGACAATAAATTAGACGAAGTACGATCACGAATATCCTACCAACGGGACATCAAAAACTGTAATATCCTATGTTTCACGGAATCGTGGCTGAAAGACGATATGGATATTCAGCTAGCGGGATATACGCTGCACCGGCAAGATAGAACAGCACACTCCGGTAAGTTGAGGGGGGTGGTCTGTGCATATTTGTAAACAACAGCTGGTGCACGAAATCTGAGGAAGTCTCTAGATTTTGCTCAACTGAAGATGAGTATATTGTGATAAATTGCAGGCCACACTACTTGCCTAGAGAGTTTTCAGCTATACTTTTCATGGCTGTTTATTTACCACAACAGACAGATGCTGGCACTAAGACTGCACTCAGTCAGCTGTATAAGGAAATAAGCAAACAGGAAACCACTCACCCAGAGGCGGCGCTCCTAGTGGCCAGAGACTTTAATGCAGGGAAACTTAAATCAGTTCTACCAAATTTCTATCAACATGTTAAATGTGCAATCAGAGGGAAAGAAATTCTAGATCACATGTACTCCACGCACAGAGACAAGTACAAAGCTCTCCCTCGCCCTCCATTTGGTAAATCCGACCACAACTCTATCCTGATTCCTGCTTACAAGCTAAAATTAAAGCAGGAAGCACCAGTGACTCGGTCGATAAAAAGTGGTCAGATGAAGCAGATGCTAAACTACAGGACTGTTTTGCTATCACAGACTGGAACATGTTCCGGGATTCTTCCGATGGCATTGAGGAGTACACCACATCAGTCACTGGCTTTATCAATAAGTGCATCGAGGATGTCGTCCCCACAGTGACTGTACATACATACCCCAACCAGAAGCCATGGATTACAGGCAACATTCGCACTGAGCTAAAGGGCGGTTTCAAGGTGCGGGACTCTAACCCGGAAGCTTATAAGAAATCCTGCTATGTCCTGCGACGAACCATCAAACAGGCAAAGCGTCAATACAGTGCTAAGATTGAATCATACTACACCAGCTCCGACACTTGTCTTATGTGGCAGGACTTGCAAACTATTACAGACTACAAATGGAAGCACAGCCGCGAGCTGCCCAGTGACACGAGCCTACCAGACGAGCTAAATCACTTCTATGCTCGCTTCGAGGCAAGCAACACTGAGGCATGCATGAGATCATCAGCTGTTCTGGACGACTGTGTGATCACACTCTCCGTAGCCGACGTGAGTAAGACCTTTAAACAGGTAAACATACACAAGGCTGCGGGGCCAGACGGATTACCAGGACGTGGGCTCCGGGCATGTGCTGACCAACTGGCAGGTGTCTTCACTGACATTTTCAACATGTCCCTGATTGAGTCTGTAGTACCAACATGTTTCAAGCAGACCACCATAGTCCATGTGCCCAAGAACATAAAGGCAACCTTCGTAAATGACTACAGACCCATGGCACTCACATCCGTAGCCATGATGTGCTTTGAAAGGCTGGTCATGGCTCACATCAATACCATTATCCCAGAAACCCTAGACCCACTCCAATTTGCATACCGCCCGAACAGATCCACAGATGATACAATCTCTATTGCACTCCACACTGCCCTTTCCCACCTGGACAAAAGGAACACTTATGTGAGAATGATATTCATTGACTACAGCTCAGCGTTCAACACCATAGTACCCTCAAAGCTCATCACTAAGCTAAGGATCCTGGGACTAAACACCTCCTTCTGCAACTGAATCCTGGACTTCCTGACGGGCCGCCCCCAGGTAGTGAGGGTAGGTAGCAACACATCTGCCATACTGATCCTCAACACTGGAGCCTCCCAGGGGTGCGTGCTCAGTCCCCTCCTGTACTCCCTGTTCACCCACGACTGCATGGCCAGGCATGACTCCAACACCATCATTAAGTTTACAGATGACACAACAGTGGTAGGCCTGATCACTGACAACAACGAGACAGCCTGTAGGGAAGAGGTGAGAGACCTGGCCAGGTGGTGCCAGAATAACAACCTATCCCTCAACGTAACCAAGACTAAGGAGATGATGGTGGACTACAGGAAAAGAGGACCGAGTATGCCCCCATTCTTATCGACGGGGCTGTAGTGGAGCAGGTTGAGAGCTTCAAGTTCCTTGGTCTCCACATCACCAACAAACTAGAATGGTCCAAACACACCGAGACAGTCGTGAAGAGGGCACGACAAAGCCTATTCCGCCTCAGGAAACTAAAAAGATTTGGCATGGGTCCTGAGATCCTCAAAAGGTTCTACAGCTGCAACATCGAGAGTATCCTGACTGGTTGCATCACTGCCTGGTACGGCAAGTGCTCGGCCTCTGACCGCAAGGCACTACAGAGGGTAGTGGGTACGGCTCAGTACATCACTGTGGCTAAGCTGCCTGCCATCCAGGATCTCTACACCAGGCGGTGTCAGAGGAAGGCCCTAAAAATTGTCAAAGACCCCAGCCACCCCAGTCATAGACTGTTCTCTCTACTACCGCATGGCAAGCGGTACCGGAGTGCCAAGTCTAGGACAAAAAGGCTTCTCAACAGTTTTTACCCCCAAGCCATAAAACTCCTGAACAGGTAATCAAATGGCTACCTGGTTTATTTGCATTGTGTGCCCCCCCAACCCCTCTTTTACGCTGCTGCTACTCTCTGTTTATCATATATGCACAGTCACTTTAAGTATACATTCATGTACATATGTACATACTACCTCAATTGGCACCGACCAGCCAGTGCTCCTGCAAATTGGCTAACCGGGCTATCTGCATTGTGTGACGCTGTTTTCCTCTCCACTACAGTTCTGCCCGCTCTGACTCTGGTCCCTGTCTCCAGTCCCACGTCTCATCATCCTGCTACTCTGTCCTGGATTCCCCACTCTACTACTCCCTTGGATTCCCCTCCGGACCTGCTTACCCTGTCTCAAACCCTCTCGCTCCAGCCTCAGCCTCCATACCTGGTGTCCAGCAACCGGCCCGAGCTTCCCCTGACTTGCACTCCATCTGTCCCCTGTGTTTCAATAAATACCTTAGTTACTTTATCCCAGTCTCCTCGTCTGAGTCTGCTCTTGGTTTCCCCTGTTCCACTCCGCGTAACACAACATTTATGCTCCTTGGTTGTTTTTCATGAACCTAGAAGAAACAGCATTCAGTCCTGTGTTGCCTACAGATGATTTAACGAACAGACATTTCGGCAGCAGCTACTCTTCCTGTGGTCCAGTAAAATGAATGTAGTTATACAATTTTAAAAACATTACAATTCATTCACAACAGATTTCACATCACATTAAGTGTGTGCCCTCAGACCACTACTCTACTACCACATATCTACAACACAAAATCCATGTGTACGTACAGTATGTTAGTATGCATGTGTCTGTGCCTATGTGTGTGTTGCTTCACTGTTCCCGATGTTCCATAAGGTGTATTCTTATCTGTTTTTAAATCAAATTTTCCTGCTTGCATGAGTTACTTGATGTGGAATAGAGTTCAGTGTAGTCATGGCTCTATGTAGTATTGTGTGCCTTCGTTAGTCTGTTCTGGACTTGGGGACTGTGAAGAGACCTCTTGTGCCATGTCTTGTGGGGTATGCATGGGTGTCCGAGCTGTGTGCCAGTAGTTCGAACAGACCGCTTGGTGCATTGAATATGTCAATACCTCTCACAAATACAAGTAGTGATTATTTCATTTAAGTTGCTCCAAAGTTATTTTTACTATCATTCATTATGTAATTTATCTTTGTTTCTTCTTCTTTTTATTTAGTTATTTAGTTTAGTCGCATGATTTCTCAATTTGCAGTACGTTTGCCAATCGGTTTTCAGACAGACTTATTTGCCATTTCTTTTGCCTCATCCTCTCAACCATACACTTTTTCAATTCCTCATCAATCCATGTGGATTTAACAGTTTTTACAGTCATTTTCTTAATGGGTGCATGCTTAGTAGCTGGGATAAGCAATTTCATAAATGTGTCAAGTGCAGCATCTGGTTGCTTCTCATTACACACCACAGACCAACACATCTTTACATCAGCAACATAGGAATCACAACAAAAGTTATTGTATGACCTCTTATACATTATACTGTATTAAGCCCAGCCTTCGGAACTTTGGTTTTCCTAGATATGGCTACTATATTGTGATCACTACATCAGATGGATTTGGATACTGCTTTCAAGCTCATTTCTGCTGCATTAGCCAAGATGTTGATGATTTCCTGCTGTTCGTAACTACCCTGGTAGGTTGACTGATAACCTAAATCAGGTTACAGGCACTAGTTACAGTTTGAAGCTTTCTCTTGAGTGGGCAGCCTGATGAAAGGCAGTCAATTTTTAAATCACCCAAAAATATACCTCTGTTGATATCACATACATTATCAAGCATTTCACACATGTTATCGAGATATTGACTGTTAGCACTTGGTGGTCTATAGCAGCTTCCCACCAGAATGGGCTTTAGGTGAAGCAGATTAACCTTTGGCCATATTACTTCAACAGTATTTAACATGAGATCCTCTCTAAGCTTTACAGGAAAGTGGTTCTGAATATAAAAGGCCACACCTCTACCTTTGGCATTTCTGTCTTTTCTGTAAATCTTATAATCTTGCTACCACTGTATCATTAAAGGTATTATCTAAGTGAATTTCAGAGATTGTCAGAATATGCATGTCATCTGTTACTAGCAAATTATTGATTTCATTAACATTTTTTCTTAAGCTACACATGTTCAAGAATGGCCTTTTCCTTTTATTTAGATTACAACCTCTCACTTTCGGTTATTTGAAAAATATTGCTATTTTTAAAAAAAGCCATAGAAAGTTAGTTGCAATTTCAGTTTAATCCACCAGAAAAGACAGAAAAAATCTTACAAGAAATATTGTGGTTAAACTCAAATATACTAACTGATTAAAAAAACGGTATTTACCTTTTTTTTTTTTTAAACAAAACTGTATAATCTTTGTAAATTATATCATAACTAGGACTGGTGGAATTATGTCACATGCAGCTAACAAAAATGTATGGAAATGTCTGCTCTATCCAAAATTACAAGCAACTAATTGCAGCATTACCGCAAAAATGGAAGAGGCAAGTGGTAGGGGGAAAAAGTAAGGAACTTGTCTGTCGGCCCTGCATTACAGCCCAAAATTGGTTAAAGAAAATTGTGATAAATAAAAAATGTTCAGCTGTGCAATACAGATTGCAAAATAGTAGGAATGAGATTTTTGATGTACCGATTAAATGGCACATGGTTTATGAACTGATACACAAAACGACGCCGGATTAAAAATGTACTCTTTCACTTGAAATTATTAAACAAAATTCTTCCAACCAATAGAATGTTGTGTGTATATATATATATATATATATATATATATATATACACTGCTCAAAAAATAAAGGGAACACTAAAATAACACATCCTAGATCTGAATGAATGAAATAATCTTATTAAATACTTTTTTCTTTACATAGTTGAATGTGCTGACAACAAAATCACACAAAAATAATCAATGGAAATCCAATTTATCAACCCATGGAGGTCTGGATTTGGAGTCACACTCAAAATTAAAGTGGAAAACCACACTACAGGCTGATCCAACTTTGATGTAATGTCCTTAAAACAAGTCAAAATGAGGCTCAGTAGTGTGTGTGGCCTCCACGTGCCTGTATGACCTCCCTACAACGCCTGGGCATGCTCCTGATGAGGTGGCGGATGGTCTCCTGACCATCAGGGATCTCCTCCCAGACCTGGACTAAAGCATCCGCCAACTCCTGGACAGTCTGTGGTGCAACGTGGCGTTGGTGGATGGAGCGAGACATGATGTCCCAGATGTGCTCAATTGGATTCAGGTCTGGGGAACGGGCGGGCCAGTCCATAGCATCAATGCCTTCCTCTTGCAGGAACTGCTGACACACTCCAGCCACATGAGGTCTAGCATTGTCTTGCATTAGGAGGAACCCAGGGCCAACCGCACCAGCATATGGTCTCACAAGGGGTCTGAGGAGCTCATCTCGGTACCTAATGGCAGTCAGGCTACCTCTGGCGAGCACATGGAGGGCTGTGCAGCCCCCCAAAGAAATGCCACCCCACACCATGACTGACCCACCACCAAACCGGTCATGCTGGAGGATGTTGCAGACAGCAGAACGTTCTCCACGGCGTCTCCAGACTCTGTCACGTCTGTCACGTGCTCAGTGTGAACCTGCTTTCATCTGTGAAGAGCACAGGGCGCCAGTGGCGAATTTGCCAATCTTGGTGTTCTCTGGCTATTGCCAAACGTCCTGCACGGTGTTGGGCTGTAAGCACAACCCCTAACCGGGGGACGTCGGGCCCTCATACCACCCTCATGGAGTCTGTTTCTGACCGTTTAAGCAGACACATGCACATTTGTGGCCTGCTGGAGGTCATTTTGCAGGGCTCTGGCAGTGCTCCTCCTGCTCCTCCTTGCAAAAAGGCGGAGGTAGCGGTCCTGCTGCTGGGTTGTTGCCCTCCTACGGCCTCCTCCATGTCTCCTGATGTACTGGCCTGTCTCCTGGCAGCGCCTCCATGCTCTGGACACTACGCTGACAGATACCTTCTTGCCACAGCTCGCATTGATGTGCCATCCTGGATGAGCTGCACTACCTGAGCCACTTGTGTTGTTTGTAGACTCCGTCTCATGCTACCACTAGAGTGAAAGCACCGCCAGCATTCAAAAGTGACCAAAACATCAGCCAGGAAGCATAGGAACTGAGAAGTGGTCTGTGGTCCCCACCTGCAGAACCACTCCTTTATTGGGGGTGTCTTGCTAATTGCCTATGATTTCCACCTGTTGTCTACTCCATTTGCACAACAGCATGTGAAATTTATTGTCAATCAGTGTTGCTTCCTAAGTGGACAGTTTGATTTCACAGAAGTGTGATTGAGTTGGAGTTACATTGTGTTGTTTAAGTGTTCCTTTTATTTTTTGAGCAGTATATATGGGGATACAACCATCATAGCTCTGCAGATATCGCTGCGAAAAAACAGACTCATTCGATAATTTGTTACTGTCCAGCACTGCAGGGTGATTTGAAAAGTTATATTCAATTGATTAATAATACTCTTAGCAAAAATGTTGATCTTTAATTTACAATCTGTAGAAACTATGAGAATAGAAAGATTCAGAACTTTTGTGAAACATCACAGCACAGTTGAAAAATATATGACACATAGAAATCAAAACTGGATGGTCTTCAGAGATACAGTGAGGGAAACAAGTATTTGATCCCCTGCTGATTTTGTACGTTTGCCCACTGACAAATAAATGGTCAGTCTATAATTTTAATTGTAGGTTTATTTGAACAGTGAGAAACAGAATAACAACAAAAAAATCCAGAAAAACACGTCAAAAATGTTACAAATTGATTTGCATTTTAATGAGGGAAGTAAGTATTTGACCCCTCTCAATCAGAAAGATTTCTGGCTCCCAGGTGTCTTTTATACAGGTAACGAGCTGAGATTAGGAGCATACTCTTAAAGGGAGTGCTCCTAATCTCAGTTTGTTACCTGCATAAAAGACACCTGTCCACAGAAGCAATCAATCAATCAGATTCCAAACTCTCCACCATGACCAAGACCAAAGAGCTCTCCAAGGATGTCAGGGAC
Source organism: Salmo trutta (assembly GCF_901001165.1). Classification (NCBI taxonomy): domain Eukaryota; kingdom Metazoa; phylum Chordata; class Actinopteri; order Salmoniformes; family Salmonidae; genus Salmo; species Salmo trutta. The sequence continues at coordinate 30,956,522 of NC_042990.1, forward strand.
AGGATTGTAGACCTACACAAGGCTGGAATGGGCTACAAGACCATCGCCAAGCAGCTTGGTGAGAAGGTGACAACATTTGGTGCGATTATTCGCAAATGGAAGAAACACAAAGAACTGTCAATCTCCCTTGGCCTGGGGCTCCATGCAAGATCTCACCTCGTGGAGTTGCAATGATCATGAGAACGGTGAGGAATCAGCCCAGAACTACACGGGAGGATCTTGTCAATGATCTCAAGGCAGCTGGGACCATAGTCACCAAGAAAACAATTGGTAACACACTACGCTGTGAAGGACTGAAATCCTGCAGCGCCCGCAAGGTCCCCCTGCTCAATAAAGCACATATACATGCCCGTCTGAAGTTTGCCAATGAACATCTGAATGATTCAGAGGACGACTGGGTGAAAGTGTTGTGGTCAGATAAGACCAAATATGGAGCTCTTTGGCATCAACTCAACTCGCCGTGTTTGGAGGAGGAGGAATGCTGCATATGACCCCAAGAACACCATCCCCACCATCAAACATGGAGGTGGAAACATTATGCTTTGGGGGTGTTTTTCTGCTAAGGGGACAGGACAACTTCACCGCATCAAAGGGACGATGGATGGGGCCATGTACTGTCAAATCTTGGGTGAGAACCTCCTTCCCTCAACCAGGGCATTGAAAATGGGTCGTGGATGGGTATTCCAGCATGACAATGACCCAAAACACACGGCCAAGGCAACAAAGGAGTGGCTCAAGAAGAAGCACATTATGGTCCTGGAGTGGCCTAGCCAGTCTCCAGATCTTAATCCCATTGAAAATCTGTGGAGGGAGCTGAAGGTTCGAGTTGCCAAACGTCAGCCTCGAAACCTTAATGACTTGGAGAAGATCTGCAAAGAGGAGTGGGACAAAATCCCTCCTGAGATGTGTGCAAACCTGGTGGCCAACTACAAGAAACGTCTGACCTCTGTGATTGCCAACAAGGGTTTTGCCACCAAGTACTAAGTCATGTTGTAACAGCCGTCAAAGGGAGTAGACCAAGGCGCAGCGGGTTGAGTGCTCATAATTAACTTTATTTAGAACACTAAACAAAACACAAAAAAAACACGACAGCCAAACAGTACTGTCAGGTACACGAAACACTGAACAGAAAATCACCACCCAACAACACAATGAGAAAAAAAAACCCTACTTAAATATAGTCTCGAGATACAGCTGCCTCCAATTAGAGACCAATCCCAAACACTTCCAACCTAGACATAGACAACCTAGAATAAACATAGAAATAGACTAACATAGAACATAACCCAGAAACACACAAACCAAACACCCCCTGCCACGCCCTGACGAAACTACAATAACAAATAACCCCTTTTACTGGTCAGGACGTGACACATGTTTTGCAGAGGGGTCAAATACTTATTTCCCTCATTAAAATGCAAATCATTTTATAACATTTTTGACATGCGTTTTTCTGGATTTTCTTGTTGTTATTCTGTCTCTCACTGTTCAAATAAACCTACCATTAAAATTATAGACTGATCATTTCTTTGTCAGTGGGCAAACGTACAAAATCAGCAGGGGATCAAATACTTTTTTCCCTCACTGTAGGTGGGAGGGGTTGAGTGGAGCTGAAGGATAGGACTAAAAACAAACAAAAGATAACTAATGAAAATATACTGTGCCTGTAAAACATATATAGTATGTACAGTATAATCTGGAAGTAGAAGTGTTGTTGTCCATTAGTTTACTCCAATTAGGGGAGGAGTAGTAGGGTTAAGGGAAAATAATAAAGGAAAAAAATATATACACTACTGGTCAAAAGTTTTAGAACACCTACTCAAGAATTTTCTTTATTTTTTTTACTATTTTCTACATTGTATAATAATAGTGAAAACATCAAAACTATGAAATAACACATATGGAATCATGTAGTAACATTTTTTTTTTAATAAATCAAAATAGATTTCATATTTGAGATTGTTCAAATAGCCACTCTTTGCCTTGATGACAGCTTTGCACATTTCAAATTACTCTTGCTGAAATATAAGAGGATCAGCTGAACAGTAATTAGATGTCCAGAGAGCAGTATTAGGCCTGTCGGTTTATGGCGAGGTGAGTGTGGTGCTATCCAGAACCACTAGGGATAGAAACAGAGAAACACACACACACACACACACACACACACACACACACACACACACACACACACACACACACACACCACCCCAATGTAATCACTCAGACTAAAGATGCACAATTATGGCCTGGCTTTACTCTATACTGATAAATGTAATCTGTGAGCTTTGAATGGGTTTGAAGTGCTTTTAAATGGCTTTCAGACAGACTGACAGGGCTCATACATAGGCGATGGGGGGATTTTGTGACACATAGCTAATTCTATAGTGTAAAAGTCTGAACTTCTGATTTTAAGCTCAGCTGCGACCTATCAGTCAGAAATCTGGAAACCACGGGATGAAAAACTATTGACCCTTGACCCCTTTCAGAGAGATAATATTTAGAGGTACAGAAGAGGCAGCCTTGAGAAATGTAAAAAATATAGGGATGGGGATTACATTTTTGTCATTTAGCAGACACTCTTGTCCAGAACAACTGGGGTTAAGTGCCTTGCTCAAGGACACATCGACAGATTTTTCACCTAGTACGCTCAGGGATTCAAACCATCAACCTTTTGGTTACTGGCTCAATGTTCTTAACCGCTACGCTACCTGCCACGCCAGGTTGAAATACATTAGCTTCAGTCAGACTCAGAGGTAGACAGAAATACATTTCCATCTCCATTTTCATTGCTAAAGAGATAGGTTGATGTTGTCTTAAATGACAATGACAGTGATGCTCTTTTGTAGACAAAAGGTTTCTCTGTACTTAAGGACAAGCATTGTCTGCTCTCTGTATTCATTTTGTGACTACACATACAAGCTCTGAGGGTTGTTTATTTCATGTCATTTTTATGCAGCTAATTAAAGCAAATATCAACACTTATCTCTGCCACATGTTAACTTACAGTAGGTATACAAGATGAATTATGAACGCTAGTGAAGTGAGGAAGGTTAGAAATGTTTGAACACTTGCTGTGTTCAGAAAGCAGATATCCACCATGAGAAATATAATTTTCACCTCAGAAAAGATCAATGAAGATATAGAGTACAGAACATTTCCAAATCAAAATATTTGCACCGCAGAATATTGTTTTCTTTACAAAACACAAAATGTATTTTTTTCTTTTTAATAAAAGTCTGATTTTAGATTAGAAGATGGAGTCCTGAAAAATGCACTGATGTCATTTGTATAATCACTTATGTACAATACAGACAACGAGGAAACTTTTGACTTAACATTAGGAACATGACAGACTGACCAGGTGAATCCAGGTGAAAGCTATGATACTTTATTGATGTCACTTGTTAAATCCACTTCAATCAGTATAGATGGGGAGGAGACCAGTATAGAAGGGGAGGAGACCAGTTAAAGAAGGATTTGTTCATCCTTGAGACATTTGAGACATGGATTGTGTGTGTGTGCCAATCAGAGGGTGAACGGGCAAGACAAAAGATTTAAGTGCCTTTGAACGGGGTATGGTAGTAGGTGCCAGGGGCACCGATTTGAGTGTGTCAAGAACTGCAACGCTGCTGGGCTTTTCACGCTCAACAGTTTCCCGTGTGTATCAAGAATGGTCGACCACCCAAAGGACATCCAGCCAACTTGACACAACTGTGGGAAGCATTGGAGTCAACATGGGCCAGCATCCCTGTGGAACACTTTCGACACCTTGTAGAGTCCATGTCTCGCCGAATTGAGGCTGTTCTGAGGGCAAAAGGGGGTGCAACTCAATATTAAGAAGATGTTCCTAATGTTTTGTACACTCAGAACAGTCTATGCCATACGTAATAATACCAAACTCAATTCCACTACTGTAAATGTTTACAGTTTAACCACATAGTTATGAATATATGTTCCTGCCACAGTTGATGTAGTAAGATCTTTTTTGGCTGGGGAGTAGATATGGGAGCCAAGGTTTTCATCAAGATACAGTATGTGGGGGAGCCAAGAGGCTTGTGCTGAGAATCTGGACTAGATGGCACTGTTGCTCTATTCACAGTAGTGTGCCATAAGATGGGATATTATGTCTCAATATAAAGGAGAAAATAGTAGGACCAGTGAGAGGAATCAACATACTGTATAGTCCTATTTAAGATGCTATAATAACTAGCTAATCATACTATAAGATGTATGTCATAAGATGCCATCACATGAATAATAGCTGTAAATAATTGCACTCTTAATGATAACTCATTAATGCATTCATGGACTTTCAATAGCTACAGGCCACGCCTACCCCTGCCAGATGATGCAGAGAGAGACTTTCTGTTCAGAGAAGTATTAGGGCTTTGGCTTTGGTCTTTTGACAGACATCTAACAGTCAGGATGATTCAAATCATTCAAAAGGGACAGGTGTCTTTCACACCCTCACTAGGTGCTCCTCCACACTCTGTTCCACTCATAGAGAAGTCGGGACACGGGACGGCCAGAGAGAGACGCTGTTGACGTGTATCCAAGGTAACTGAGACCTTTGAATAACTTCAGTAAACACTGCAACTCATACTGAGTATCAAGAGGTTTTCCAGGGGGATTTGCAACGATGATTCATTTTAAAGAAGAAAAAAAAAACGAATCAAGATCACTGCTGGGCTTGATTAAGAACGTTAATTAAGCCTGTCTTCAAATGTATTCTCTGTGAGGCTTGTGTGTTGATCTCTGCAGATAAATACCTCTAGCTAGCTTCAGCTGTACGTGGTGGGATGTACGTGGACTTCTCTTTTTATTCTGCTTGCTTAAGGCTGACATTTCAAATCGAATTCCACCTTTCTACTGACAATTCATCTAATTCATTTGAATGTTGCAAAATCTGTCGCTAGAACAGATGAATCAATGATATAGAGAATGAATACATTGATTTCAAGGAAATTACAGCCATATTTTGAAACGAACAAACAAGCTTCATTGTGTTAACCAGATGGCCGCTTCTCTTGTACCCAAACTGCTCATCATCCAATCTATTGATCCACAGCCAGTTCCACAGGGGAAATACATTCTCCAGATTCGGACCGGGCCCGCATCTCTGCCAAGCAAGGCATGAATAAAGGAAACTGTAAAAGTGTGTCTAACAGGGTATCGTGTCGTTCTTGGAATGACAAGCACTTGTAACAAAACGTGAAGTCCATCGTTGTGCAGTTGGTTGCTACTCGAAGGGGGGTTAAACCAGGCAATTTACTCTATTCAGCAAACTATGAATTCCTTGACAGAGCCTGTCATGCAGAGAATCAGCAGTTCGAGGCAAATGGTATTGAGCCATGCTGATACTCAATTATACAGGACAAAAGCATGCAGAGCATGACACAGCGGACTGCCCTCCATGGGTAATAAGAAAATAGGGCTATGTCAATGTATACAATTGTGAATGTAATGCACTGATATCCACAGGTGCATAAATAGGTATTTACCGCTGAATGGATTGTGTCTGGTGGTCGTGTAAAATGAAAAGAAAGCTATTTGAAGACAAAACAGAGATCTATAAATAAGATGTGATGATGCAGGCAGATTATACAGTTAACATATTCAAAGATCAAGAGGAGGACATCAATGCACAAAGTCTTATCTGTTCAGTCAGTGTTCAGTCCCTCCCACTCTTTCACTACACTTGTCAGAATCAGGGCAGATGCAATGGCAATACAGGTTTCTACAATTATGGTAGACCAATCACCAAGACAACCCACACAGCTACCCAATTCATTTCCAACATTATTTATTAACTAGGTATAGATAACTTTGCAAGTGAGTTATACAGTGACTCATCAGCTATGCTATTTTCTTCACCTCACAAACTTTCCCCTTCATGTTTAATGCTACAGAGGAATCAGCTAATTAGTGTATATCTTACAGCCGTATTTTTCATGTTACATTATGAATCTGATTCATTAGCTTTTAATAGGACAGGATTCTCACATTTCCTTCCTTTCTGTCTGCATCTCAGCGTGTGTCCCAAATGGCACTCTATTCCTTTCATAGCAGATTTCTTTTGACAAGAGCCTTATAAAGGGAATAGGGTACCTTTGGGACGAACCCATCAAATGACTGATAGGGATCCTTCAGATTGTCACCAGTTCACTAGGTAATTCTACACATAGGTAATTAACATACCTGGCCCTCTGTGTTGCATCTAGGTTACTAGGTTTGGACAAGTCATCTACGTTAAGATAAGTCACCTAGCTTACTAGGTTTAGGGAAGGGGCTACCTAGTGTCACCTAGCTTACTAGGTTTAGGGAAGGGGCTACCTAGTCCGTTGCACAACTGAATGTATTCAACCAAGATGTGTCTTCCGCATTTAAACCAACCCCTCTGAATCAGAGAGGTGCAGTGCCTTAATCAAGCAGTTGTTCAGGGTTAACTGCCTTGCTTAAGGGCAGAACAGCATTTTTTTCCACTTTGTCGACTCAGGGATTCAAACCAGCCACCTTTCGGTTACTGGCCCAACGCTCTTAACCACTAGGCTACCTGCTATCTATGTCATCTAGGTTACTAGGTTTAGATAAGTCAGTCCTCTGACTAGGGCACACACACACACACACACACACACACACACACACACACACACACACACACACACACACACACACACACACACGGGAGACACGCTAATGGATCACTGAACACCTTGTCAAACATCATCAAGGACAACAATCTCTACCAGACCACCTGGTTTCATGCATTTATAGGCATAGTCGTTCCACTGCATCTATTCGTCACTGTAATCAGGAGTTCAGCATTATTAACCAACCTTAACATCATCTAACCTGATATACCCACTGGTCTATAATGATATACCATGACAGAGATAACCTTAACATCATCTAACCTGATATACCCACTGGTCTATAATGATATACCATGACAGAGATAACCTTAACATCCTCTAACCTGATATACCCACTGATCTATAATGATATCCCATGACAGAGATAACCTTAACATCATCTAACCTGATATACCCACTGGTCTATAATGATATACCATGACAGAGATAACCTTAACATCATCTAACCTGATATACCCACTGGTCTATAATGATATACCATGACAGAGATAACCTTAACATCATCTAACCTGATATACCCACTGATCTATAATGATATCCCATGACAGAGATAACCTTAACATCATCTAACCTGATATACCCACTGGTCTATAATGATATACCATGACAGAGATAACCTTAACATCATCTAACCTGATATACCCACTGATCTATAATGATATACCATGACAGAGCCCAGGGTTGATTTAGTGATTCTGTACTGTTGTAATCATGGGTGAGTTGAGGATCATACACAAGAAGACCTATAGTGGGTGTAGTGATTGTCTGTGCTCAGAATGACCTGGTCTGCATCCCAAATAGCACCATATTCCCTTTATAGTGCACTACTTTTGACCAGGGCTCTATATGAAAGTCTTCTGTTAATGTGGCCAGAGTCACAGACATGTTCAGTACAGACGTTAGCGGACAATGACCCACCAGATAGAAAACAGCAGATCATGTTCGCTGGAGTGGAAACCGCTACAGCTGTGTAAACACTCAGGCCCAAACTGTGTTGCCTGTCTGGCCCGCGGCACTGTGGTGATGCAGAGGCAGCCTACGTCCCAAATGACATGCTATTTCCTTTATAGTGCACTACTTTTGACCAGAGCCTTATGGGCCCTGGTCAAATGTAATGCACTATACAGGGAATAGGGTGCCATTTGGGATGCAGCCACAGACTACTGTACCGTAGGAGATGGCAGGTCTCTGCGTTCTACTAAATAGGGACTGGTATAATTCAAATGTATTGGTTTCTTTGATCCTGTATAGCCATTTTAGCATTTGGTGCGTCTTATCACTTTGGAATTATTCTTCTATGAAAAAGGATTTATTTTTCTGTGAAAATCAATGTTTCATCACTCTTGTTGCGAGGCCCGAAATAATATCTCACATCATATCAATGGAATATGACTCAATATACTGTCACGCCCTGGCCAGTAGAGAGGGTTTTGTTCTCTATTTTGATTAGGCCAGGGTGTGACTAGGGTGAGCATTCTATGTCCTTTTTCCTATGTTTTGTATTTCTTTGTTTTGGCCGGGTATGGTTCTCAATCAGGGACAGCTGTATATCGTTGTCTCTGATTGGGAGCCATACTTAGGCAGCCTGGTTTCCTTTGGGTTTTGTGGGTGGTTACTTTCTGTTTAGTTGATGTTCCTGACAGAACTGTTTGGCTGTCATTCGTTTTCTTGTTTTGTTTAAAGTTTTCTATTAAAATTATATGATGAGCACTCAACACGCTGCGCCTTGGTCTACTCCTTGCAACAGCCGTTACAGAACCACCCACCAAAAGAAGACCAAACAGCGTGGATTGGAGCACCGGGGAGAAGGATAGACATCGAAGTCGGAACGTCGATTCTGGGAGGACAAGTTAAGGGAGCTACAGGAACCTGAGAGGCAGCCCCCCCCCCAAAAAAATTGGGGGGGGCACACGGGGAGTTGGGGTAAGTCAGGTTGGAGACCTGTGCCAACTCCCCGTGCTTATTATGGGGAGCAACGGATCAAGCAGGCACCCTGTTAAGCTGAGTTACGCAGCTATAGCCCGGTGCGGTCGATACGGGCTCCTCAGCGTTGCCGTGCTAGAGTTGGCACTCAGCCAGGGAGAAGTGCGCCGGCGCAGAACATCTGGCCACCAGTGCGTCTCCTAGGTCCAGCCTACCCTGCGCCTGCTCTACGCACGGCAGCCATCATTCTCCAGCACAGCCCAGTTCGCCCTGTGCCAGCGCTCCGCCTGTGCTGGGCTACAGTGACAACTCAGCCAGGACGGGTTGTGCAGGCCGTGCGCTCCAGACCTCCAGTGCGTCTCCAGGGCCCAGTCTATCCTGTGCCTGCTCCCAGAGCCAGGCCTCCTGCATGTCTCCCCAGCCTGGTGAGTCCTGTGCCTGCGCCCAGAGCCAGGCCTCCTGCTTGTCTCCCCAGCCTGGTGAGTCCTGTGCCTGCGCCCAGAGCCAGGCCTCTTGCTTGTCTCCCCAGCCTGGTGAGTCCTGTGCCTGCGCCCAGAGCCAGGCCTCCTGCTTGTCTCCCCAGCCTGGTGAGCCCTGTGCCTGCGCCCAGAGCCAGGCCTCCTGCATGTCTCCCCAGCCTGGTGAGTCCTGTGCCTGTGCCTGCGCCCAGAGCCAGGCCTCCTGCATGTCTCCCCAGCCTGGTGAGTCCTGTGCCTGCGCCCAGAGCCAGGCCTCCTGCATGTCTCCCCAGCCTGGTGAATCCTGTCACGCCCTGGCCATTAGAGAGGGTTTTGTTCTCTATTTTGATTAGGCCAGGGTGTGACTAGGGTGGGCATTCTATGTCCTTTTTTCTATGTTTTGTATTTCTTTGTTTTGGCTGGGTATGGTTCTCAATCAGGGACAGCTGTATATCGCTGTCTCTGATTGGGAGCCATACTGAGGCAGCCTGGTTTCCTTTGGGTTTTGTGGGTGGTTACTTTCTGTTTAGTTGATGTTCCTGACAGAACTGTTTGGCTGTCGTTCGTTTTCTTGTTTTGTTTAAAGTTTTCTATTAAAATTATATGATGAGCATTCAACCCGCTGCGCTTTGGTCTACTCCTTGCAACAGCCGTTACATAAACGCATGACTACTACTGCTGTATTCTTCTGTGCTTCATTTTGATGCTTGGAGGTTTGAAAACAGAAATCACATAAATCCAATAGCATCTTTTATAATAGATACAGAACCTCTTAGGCTTATTTCTCCAATACTATTTGTTCAGAATAGACAGAAGCCTGAATATGACATGTTTGCCCCACTCTAAACAGATCTGTAATACGAAGATCTGACAGGAACATCCATCCAAATAAGCGATGATGAGTGGGAGAGAGGATGGCTTAATGGGGATTGTCAGTACTAGACAGACTTTGGATTATTTTCCTGTCTTTCAGATATCAAAATAACAACAGATGAGTTGATCAGGGCAGGCATACAGCAAGTCAAATAGAGGACAGCCTCTATAACAACCCTGTAATAATTCAATGATCTCTGCATGTCTCCCCAGTGACTATTCATCTTGCCATACCAATAGATAGTCTGTGTTTGTTGGAACATTTAATATGATTTTTATTTTATTCAAACGTTGATGCAAGCCACTATTGCCAAGGCAAAGTATGTCTAATAGACCACCTGTGGTATTTCTCAGAATAACACAGGAAACTGTGCAATCAACACTGATACAACAGCACTACATGATGTGAAATATCTTCCTCCAATGTTCTCCTGTTTAGAGTTCGTCCAGGACAGAGAACATATTTACTGAACACTCAGCCTGTTGGCTCAGATTCATCTGAACAAATATCAAACAAATTGCTGATGAGTATCATTATTGACCATGCATGCTTGCTCCTCGGCTTATAGCGAGCTCCGTTGCTGTGCATGCAGAAGGTTCAGATCCTTGCAGGGACGGACTGGGACCAGAAATCATCCTGGGCATTTCTAACACACTGGTCCATTTCTTCCCCCAGAGCCCTTACACCGGTCTATTCTTTCCCCAGAGCCCCCACACCAGTCCATTTCTTTCCCCAGAGCCCACACACGGGTCCATTCTTTCCCCAGAGCCCCCACACCGGTCCATTTCTTTCCCCAGAGCCCCCACCCCGGTCCATTTCTTTCCCCAGAGCCCACACACCAGTCCATTCTTTCCCCAGAGCCTCCACCCCGGTCCATTTCTTTCCCCGGAGCCCCCACACCAGTCCATATTTTTCCTTGAGGCCCCCATTATTAGCCAAATAACGATAATTCTGCAAAAAGCCCCGTAAAACAGGCCCACTGGCCTAAAGATGAACCAGTCCACCTGGCATTTGTCCAAACTGTGACCTTTTTGGATCCAGTTTGGAGATCTGAACAGATCCCCCATGTAAAAGAGGGCACAATGAGATCCCCTCACCAACCAAACAGAGGATACATTTATCCAAACAAAGGATAAATCAATAAAGATAAAACAATGACCTCCTGACGGGTTTTGTGTGTCAGAAGATTATACAGCTATATTTGATAGAACGACTGGCTGATGTAGGGCTGAGCCGGGAAAATAACACAGAAGCTAGAATGATGTAGTGAAGTCAGCATGTTCCTAATGTGGAGGACGACCTCCCTGCAAAACAGCCCAGTCTGACCATGTTTTTCCGAGTTATCAACAAAAAGTGGTTTTGAGCGATGTAAGTAAAAAAACGGACCCGGAAATGTTTTTCTGTTGTAGAGTTGTGTTTAATTGTTTAAGGTTACAAACGTCATTTTCTTACCCCATCTAGTGACTAAATGACAGCATAAGTTTCAAGTACCATGCAAGCCAGTCTTGGGTGCTAGCCTGGGAGAAGTTACAGGAGAGACGGGTGGGACGAAAGTAACACAATGTAGGCACAGGCCAGAGAGAGGGAGCAGAAGTAGGCAGGACAGTAACCCCTTCGACGTCCAGCTTCAGCCGCAGGATGACACCGGCCAGGAGGATGGCCCAGAGGGCGAGGTGCGGTCCGGTCCGTATGGCCCACTCCTCGGATGATGTTGGGGTCCAGGATGTCTGCCAGCGGGACCCAAGAGCACTCCTCAGGACCGTACCCCTCCCAGTCCACTAGGACATGCAGCTAACCATTACGCCGTTGAGAGTCCAGGAGGAACCTAACAGCATATGCAGGGGTCCCCTCGATGTCCAGGGGAGGCGGCGGGGTGTCGTCGGGGACAGCATCAGCCAGTGGACCTGGAACCACCGGCCTGAGGCGGGAAACTTTAAAGGAAGGTGAGATCCGGTAGTTGGTGGGGAGTTTGAGACAATAGGTTACCTGGTTGACCCTCCGGAGGACCTTGAAGGAGAAACCCAGAGGGACATGACGATCAACACTCTCAATTCCATAGCAAACAGTGCCATGCCCTCTGATAGAAGGTTTGAGAAGTCAAGTTGAGGCTCAGGTCTACTTTAATAGACTGCAAACAATCTATTGACACATCCTTAATATTACCTCAAAGGATGTGGGTGGGGGAGGGGGAGGTCTGGTGCAATACAGGATGTGGGAGGGGGAGGTCTGGTGCAATACAGGATGTGGGTGGGGGGAGGTCTGGTGCAGTGAAGGATGTGGGTGGGGGAGGTCTGGTGCAGTAAAGGATATGGGTGGGGGGAGGGGGAGGTCTGGTGCAGTAAAGGATGTAGGTTGGGGGAGGGGGAGGTCTGGTGCAGTAAAGGATGTGGGTGGGGGGAGGGGGAGGTCTGGTGCAGTAAAGGATGTGGGTGGTGTGAGGGGGAGGTCTGGTGCAGTAAAGGATGTGGGTTGGGGGAGGGGGAGGTCTGGTGCAGTAAAGGATGTGGGTTGGGGGAGGGGGAGGTCTGGTGCAGTAAAGGATGTGGGTGGGGGGAGGGGGAGGTCTGGTGCAGTAAAATATTTGGGTTGGGGGAGGGGGAGGTCTGATGCAGTAAAGGATGTGGGTGGGGAGGGGGAGGTCTGGTGCAGTAAAGGATGTGGGTTGGGGGGGGTCTGGTGCAGTAAAGGATGTGGGTGGGGGGAGGGGGAGGTCTGGTGCAGTAAAGGATGTGGGTAGGTGGAGGGGGAGGTCTGGTGCAGTAAAGGATGTGGGTTGGGGGGGGTCTGGTGCAGTAAAGGATGTGGGCTGGGGGGGGGTCTGGTGCAGTAAAGGATGTGGGTGGGGGGAGGGGGAGGTCTGGTGCAGTAAAGGATGTGGGTAGGTGGAGGGGGAGGTCTGGTGCAGTAAAGGATGTGGGTTGGGGGGGGTCTGGTGCAGTAAAGGATGTGGGCTGGGGGGGGGTCTGGTGCAGTAAAGGATGTGGGTGGGGGGAGGGGGAGGTCTGGTGCAGTAAAGGATGTGGGTAGGTGGAGGGGGAGGTCTGGTGCAGTAAAGGATGTGGGTTGGGGGAGGGGGAGGTCTGGTACGGCAGCCACACAGAGGAATCATGAATAATTATGTGTGTATGTCTGCTGAAGCCTAGCCCAACAACGCAGGGAACTTATTTCAGCTTGAGTAATGAATGACTCTGAGCGACTGGATCCCATGAAGGAATTAATGACCACAGAGAGACAGACAGACAGACAGGATCCAAAGGAATCTGCTAACATCAGAAGCTACCACTGTTGAATGGTACAACCTGTTCCATGTATCCCTTTTAACGCAACAAAATAAAAACAATGTTGAAATGAAATCACATGAATCTCCCCAGGTAGAGAACATAGGGCATTGCTAGGACTCTGAGACATAAATCCCCCTATGAAAGGACCCCTGACTAACTGAACTTAAAAATGACTAATTAGCAGTCAAATTGAATTTTAGCATTGCTGAGGGGCTGGGGGAGATTATTTTAACAACAGTTGAAAGAGATGTCAAGAGTGAGAGGTAAGATCCCATCTCACATTTAAAAATAGTCTAGTAGATTAATTTATTTTTCCTCCTCTTCCTTCTGGGCTACTTTCTTTTCATCTTTTTTCTCGCTGGGCTCTGACTCATTCATGAGAGATCTCTCCATTCGCCAGACAAATTAGCCTAATCAGGGCGCACCAGATGTTATTAAGTGCTAACATCCTGAGCAGCTAAGAGAAAACGGAAATGGCTAAAGCATTTCCTTTAATAACAGATTTCAATATTCTTGTTTGTCGCATGAAGGCTACTAAAGACTGAACACGTTTATGCCATCGTTTTTTTTAAACACAGTTGCAAGAAAAAGTATGTGAACCCTTTGGAATTACCTGGATTTCTACATAAATTTGTCAAAATATTTGACCTGATCTTCCTCTAAGTCACAACAATAGACAAACACAGTGTGCTTAAACAAATAACACACCATTTATTGTATTTTTCTTGTCTATATTGAGTACATAATTTAAACATTCACAGTGAAGGTTGGAAAAAGTATGTGAACCCCTTGGCTAATGACTTCTCCAAAAGCTAATTGGAGTCAGCTAACCTGGAGTCCAATCAGTGAGACAAGATTGGAGATGTTCGTTGGAGCTGCCTTTCAATATAAAAAACAATCACAAAATCGGAGTTTGCTATTCACATGAAGCATTGCCAGATGTGAACAGTGCCTCGAACAAAAGAGATTTCAGAAGACCTAAGATTAAGAATTGGAAAGGGTAAAGCTGGAAAGGGTTACAAAAGTATCTCTAAAAGCCTTGATGTTCATACGTCCACGGTAAGACAAATTGTCTATAAATTGAGAAAGTTCAGCACTGTTGCTACTCTCCCTATGAGTGGCCGTCCTGCAAAGATGACTGCAAGAGCAAAGTGCAGAAAGCTCAATGAGGTTAAGAAGAATCCTAGAGTGTCAGCTAAAGACTTACAGAAATCTCTGGAACATGCTAACATCTCTGTTGACAAGTCTATGATACGTAAAACACTAAACAAGAATGGTGTTCATGGGAGGACACCACGGAAGAAGCCACTGCTGTCCAAAAAAAACATTGCTGCACGTCTGAAGTTCGCTAAAGAGCACCTGGATGTTCCACAGCACTACTGGTAAAATATTCTGTGGACAGATGAAACTACAGTTGAGTTGTTTGGAAGGAATACACAACACTGTGTGGAGAAAAGAAGGCACAGCACACCAACATCAAAACATCATCCCAACTGTAAATATGGTGGAGGGAGCATCATGGTTTGGGGCTGCTTTGCTGCCTCAGTGCCTGGACAGCTTGCTATCATTGACGGAAAAATGAATTCCCAAGTTTATCGAGACATTTTGCAAGAGAATGTAAGGCTATCTGTCCACCAATTGAAGCTCAACAGAAGTTGTGTGATGCAACAGGACAACAACCCAAAACACAGAAGTAAATCAACAACAGAATGGCTTCAACAGAAGAAAATACGCCTTCTGGAGTGGCCAGTCAGAGTCCTGACCTCAACCCGATTGAGATGGTGTGGCATGACCTCAAGAGAGTGGTTCACATCAGACATCCTAAGAGTATTGCTGAAATGAAACAGCATTGTAAAGAGGAATGGACCAAAATTCCTCCTGGCCGTTGTGCAGGTCAGATCCCCAACTACAGACAACGTTTGGTTGAGGTTATTGCTGTCAAAGGAGGGTCAACCAGTTATTAAATCCAAGGGTTCACATACGTTTTCCACCCTGCACTGTGAATGCTTACACGGTGCGTTCAATAAAGACATGAAAGCGTGTAATTGTTTGTGTGTTATTAGTTTAAGCAGACTGTGTTTGTCTATTGTTGTAACTTAGAGGAAGATCAGGTCAAATTTTATGACCAATTTATGCAGAAATCCAGGTAATTCCAAAGGGTTCACATACTTTTTCTTGCCACTGTAGGTAAGCATCTACTGGTGGTAGGGAACCCATTGACACAGCTAAGGACATGAAACAAAGACAAATCAACGTTAGTCCCAAAAGATGCATTTCTGTCAGAAAAGTTTGCTTTCCAGCAGCAGATTTGTTTGCATCAGATATACACTACTGTTCAAAAGTTTGGGGTCACTTAGAAATGTCCTTGTTTTTGAAAGAGAAGCTCATTTTTGTCCATTAAAATAACACCAAATTGATCAGAAATACAGTGTAGAAATTGTTAATGATTTAAATTACTATTGTAGCTGGAAATGGCTCACTTTTTATGGAATAGGCGTACAGAGGCCCATTATCAGCAACCATCACTCGTTGTGTTAGCTAATCTAAGTTTATAATTTTAAAAGGCTAATTGATAATTAGAAAACCCTTTTGCCATTATGTTAGCACAGCTGAAAGCTATTGTTCTGATTAAAGAAGCAAAATAACTGGCCTTCTTTAGACTAGTTGAGTATCTGGAGCATCAGCATTTGTGTGTTCGATTAAAGGCTCAAATTGGCCAGAAACAAAGAACTTTCTTCTGAAACTTGTCAGTCTATTCTTGATCTGAGAAATGAAGGCTATTCCATGTGAGAAATTGCCAAGAAACTGAATACCTGGTACAACGCTGTGTACTACTCACTTCACAGAACAGCGCAAACTGGCTCTAACCAGAATAGAAAGAGGAGCGGGAGGCCCCGGTGCACAACTGAGCAAGAAGACAAGTACATTAGAGTGTCTAGTTTGAGAAACAGATGCCTCACAAGTCCTCAACTGGCAGCTTCATTAAATAGTACACGCAAAACACCAGTCTCAATGTCAACAGTAAAGAGGTGAGTCCGGGACGCTGACCTTTCAAAAACAAGGACATTTCTAAGTGACCCCAAACTTTTGAACGGTAGTGTATGTTTTCCTAATACTAGAAAATACACAGCCAATCTGTTGTATACATGTCAAACAGTCCTTTCATAAAGCTTCTATAATCTCCCCTTTAGAGAATGGTTTTCCCATCGCACTGATCCCTATAGCTAAAAGATGTGTGACCACCAGTCAATCAATTTACCCAAAGCAGAGCAGAGATGCTGCAGAGACTAACAGTGTCCTCTACCCTGACAGCTTTTAGAGGCCAAGAGCTGAAAAGGGCTTTGCAAAATGCTTCTGATGGCTCTAATCTTATCAGAGACCGGTTGCATAAAACATATTAAGTACATTTTCCCCTTATCGTTTCCCGTAAAGTTTCCTTACTGAAAAATATGAGTAGGGTTAGGGTTGTAGAGAATCGAAGGACCATGAGTGTAATAAGAAACATTAGGCGCTGGCTTAAGGCCGGTAGCAACCACTTTAGAATGTCCAGTCAGAACAAGGATGAGGCGGATGTCCAGGTCAATGGGAGTTTAATGGAAGAAGTAATCTACATTTACACACACATCACACACACACACATCTGACCACTCATGGTTCAGATAACTGAGAATCATGTCCAGTGAGAACTGACATTAAACTATGGTTCTGAAAGGAAAGAGGAGAAAGAAAACGTAGGCTATAGCACTGCTATCATATGAATGACATGGTAGCACAGGTAAGTATATAACAGCAAGGGCTGTACACTACAGCAGGCATAAGGCCTAGTCATATGGCAATAGACTAAACAACCTATTGGACTTCAACACATGAAACTCAGGCAAATGTGCTCAAATAAACATTACAGTAACACTGAAATGTATGCAGAATATAAATACAATGAGCATGAGTGATATACAGTTTGGACACACCTACTCATTCAAGGGTTTTTGTTTACTTTTACTATTTTCTACATTGTAGAATAATAATGAAGACATCAGAACTATGAAATAACACATATGGAATCATGTAGTAACCAAAAAAGTGTTAAACAAATCAAAATACATTTTATATTTTAGATTCTTCAAAGTAGCCAGCCTTTGCCTTGATGACAGCTTTGCACACTCTTGGCATTGTCTCAAACAGCTTCAACATGAATGCTTTTCCAACAGTCTTGAAGGAGTTCCCACATATGCTGAGCACTTGTTGGCTGCTTTTCCTTCACTCTACAGTCCAACTCATCCTAAACTATCTCAATTGGGTTAAGATCAGGTGATTGTGGAGACCAGGTCATCTGATGCAGCACTCCATCACTCTCCTTCTTGGTCAAATAGCCCTTACACAGCCTGGAGGTGTGTTGGGTCATTGTCCTGTTGAAAAACAAATGACAGTCCTACTAAGCGCAAACCAGATGGGATGGCGTATCGCTGCAGAATGCTGTGGAGCCATGCTGGTTGTGTGGCTTGAATTCTAAATAAATCACTGACAGTGTCACCATGAAAGCACCCCCACACCTCCTCCTCCATACTTCACAGTGGGAACTACACATGCAGAGATCATCCGCTCACCTACTCTGTGTCTCACAAAGACTCGGTGGTTGGAACCAAAAACCTCAAATTTGGACTCATCAGACCAAAGGATATATTTCCACCGGTCTAATGTCCATTGCTCATGTTTCTTGGCCCAAACAAGTCTCTCCTTCTTATTGGTGTCCTTTAGTAGTGGTTTACAGAAATTTGACCATGAAGGCCTGATTCAAGCAGTCTCCTCTGAACATTGATATTGATATGTCTGTTACTTGAACTCTGTGAAGCATTTATTTGGGGTGCAATTGGACAGTTTTATATCAATCTCTTCATTCAAATACTCAGTCATGGACAGTCTTACTGACAGTTGTGGCTGCTTTGCGTGATGTATTGTTGTCTCTACCTTCTTGCCCTTCGTGCTGTTGTCTGTGCCCAATAATGTTTGTACCATGTTTTGTGCTGCTACCATGTAGCGCTGCTGCCATTTTGTGTTGCTACTATGTTGTTGGCATGTTGTGTTGCTACCATGCTGTGTTGTCAGAAAAAAAAATGTATGAAATGTATGAAATTGTATGAAATGTATGCATTCACTACTGTAAGTCGCTCTGGATAAGAGAGTCTGCTAAATGACCAAAATGTAAATGTAAAATGTTGTCATGTGTTGCTACCTTGCTATGGGGTTATCTTAGGCCTCTCTTTATGAAGTGTTGTGATGTCTCTCTTGTCGTGATGTGTTTTGTCCTATATTATTTTTTTTTTTATCCCAGCCCCTGTCCCCGCAGAATTTGTTTTTAACCTACTTACCTAGTTAAATAAAGGTTAAATAAAAACACATCTCTGAGGCTGGTAACTCTAATAAACGTATCCTCTGCAGCACAGATAACTCTGGGTCTTCCTTTCCTGTGGCTGTCCTCATGAGAGCCAGTTTCATCATAGCACTTCAGGGTTTTGTGACTGCACTTCCTTACGTTTCAGGAAACTAGGCATAGGTCGCAAGTCATGACTTCACAGGAGAACCATTTCAATGTTTTTTTTATCAAAATGCATTTTTTGTCAGAAATGCCTTCTGGAGCATGTAAACTTTGATGTCCCTTAATAGCAAACTTGTAGGCATCTATAAATATGAATAAAATTGTTAAATTACGAGCCTTGTTGGTAAACCACAGAAAAAGCCAGCAATCTTCTCACTAGCCATGATTGGCTGAGATAATGAGTGGGCTAGACATGCCGAGAGAGGAGTTCGGATTGGTCTGCCAAATAGAAGGCTTCTGTCTATTTGAGCTCAGTCTATGTTGGTAATCCTGTTGAACGTGTCTTTTTTTATGTAGCTGCATAAGTGTTGCTCTCCACTTTCTGGAGGATCGAGTTTTGAAATCAGTGGAATTATAGCTAAAGAGATGGCGAAAACACCTGTTTCCGGATTACATCTTCAAACTAAGGGCATTTGTGGCATGTACCGTGACAGGGAGATGCATCCATCATGCATGGCGATAGTCTAGCATTTCTAATTTTGACAGAAAGGGGTTTCATTTCAAGCTAAAGTGTACTGTTAGCTAGCTAGCTAACGTTAGCTGGCTGGCTCCCTAGCTAACATTAGGTGGCTGGCTCGTTAGCTAACGTGATGTGATGTGTGTGATCTTACATGTTGTTTACCTAGCTAGGTTCATTGTTTACCTAGGTAGCTTTAAGCTAAAGTGTGCAACACCCGTTGAATATGGCCGGTGTCAGTAAACTTTGGCAAAAAAGCATAAGGAAATTGGGTTAGGGTTAGGGTGGGTCTGGGGGGGATACTCGCCAAAAGAAGAAAAATGGAATTTGAACAGCTAAATGCATCGATCTGGTGCACTTTGAGATTAACATTAAGAGATAAAATGAAAATAAAAAAAGAATGTTCATTTACCCTGAACAAAAATATAAACGCAACATGCAACAATTTAAAATATTTTACTGAGTTACAATTCATATAAGGAAATCAGGTTGTGTCTGTGGTTGTGAGGCCGGTTGGACGTACTGCCAAATTCTCTAAAACGATGTTGGAGGCGGCTTATGGTAGAGAAATGAACATTCAATTCTCTGTCAACAACTCTGGTGGACATTCCTGCAGTCAGCATGCCAATTACACACTCCCTCAAAACTTGAGACATCTGTGACATTGTGTTGTGTGACAAGACTTCACATTTTAAAATGGCCTTTTATTTTCCCCAGCAAAAGGAGCACCTGTGTAATGATCATGCTGTTAAATCAGCTTCTTGATATGCCACACCTGTCAGGTGGATGGAATATCTTGGCAAAGGAGAAATGCTCACTAACAGGGATATAAACAAATCTGTGCACAAAATTTGAGAGCAATAAGCTTTTTGTGCTTTTTGTCCCGTGTGGCTCAGTTGGTAGAGCATGGTGTTTGCAACGCCAGGGTTGTGGGTTCGATTCCCACGGGGGACCAGTACGGAGAATATTTTTTTTTCATGAAATGTATGCATTCACTACTGTAAGTCGCTCTGGATAAGAGCGTCTGCTAAATGACTAAAATGTAAATGTAAATGTAGATGTTCTAGTTTTTTTTTTATTTCAGCTCATGAAACTTGGGACCAACACATGTTGTGTTTATATTTTTGTTCAGTGTACAAATAAATGAATTACATTAAGACTATAGTTTGTTAACAAGACATTTGTGGAGTGGTTGAAAAACGTGTCTTAAGTCAACCCACCTTCAAGACAAATCTAAAGGTGGTTTAGACTGACTAGTTGCAGACACTTGTCATTTTACAGTAGGCCTACATAGGTAAGATTTTTTTGGTTTATGAGTTATTGACAGTGTCCTTACCATCTCTGCTTGTGCACACTACTAAAATAACAACATAATTGAGGGAAGAGGCATTTCAATATACAGTAGCCTTTTCTCATTTTATGACTTACAATCAACATATCCATGACATAGACCACCTACAGTACAAAAATGCATAGCCTCTTGTGATTTATTTTCAAAGACACAAGTAGGCATGTTAGATTTCAAATAAGTAGTTACACCAGCAACATCGGTAAGGTGGGAAAAAATAAAATAATAATGTTTTTTTTGCTAATTTATTGTCACACCCTGATCTGTTTCACCTGTCCTTGTGATTGTCTCCACCCCCTCCAGGTGTCGCTTATTTTCCCCAGTGTATTTATCCCTGTGTTTCCTGTCTCTCTGTGCCAGTTCATCTTGTCATGTCAAGTAAACTAGCGTGTTTTTCCCGTGTGCCTGCTTTTTCTTATCGCTCTTTTTCTAGTCCTCCTGGTTTTGACCCTTGCCTGCCCTGACTCTATACCCGCCTGCCTGACTATTCTGCCTGCTCTGACCTCTAGCCTGCCGGCCTCTCTGTACCTCCTGGACTCTGACCTTGTCATGAACTTTTTGCCTGTCTACGACTATTCTCTTGCCTGCCCCTTGAATACTAATAAATATCAGAGACTCGAACCATCTGCCTCCTGTGTCTGCATCTGGGTCTCGCCCTGTGCCCTTACAGTACGAACTGGCCATGACAGACCCTTGGACCAGCTCCGCCACGCTGTCTCCCTGCAGGGAGCCACCATTGGGAGGCATGAGGAGCTACTACTGGACCTTTTGGAAGGGCTTCGTTCCCTGGCGGAATGCCACGATCAAGGGTTTAAGGCTATTATGGAGCAAATCAGGGAGTTAACTCATAGGCGGCTTGCCACCTCTGAGAACCCCCAACCACCCAATAATCTTTTCTATTACTGGTGAGTTTGTACAGCCTACTCCAGCTCCTCGAGAACCCCGCTTACCTCCTCCAGAGTGATATTCTGGGGATCCTGGAACCTGCCGGGGTTTTCTTTCTCAGTGCTCCCTTATTTTTGAGCTACAGCCATCTTCGGACCAATCGAAGATAGCGTATATTATTACGGTTATTAATGTCGGGAAGGGCGCTCTCCTGGGCTACGGTAGTTTGGGAGCAACAATCCGCCATTTGTCGTCACCTAGTGGATTTCTTAGCAGAGGTGAGGAAGGTGTTCGATTCTCCAGTATCCGGGTGAGAGGCGGCCCGAAAACTTCTTGAATTACGTCAAGACTCCCGTAGTGCGGCAGACCACGCTGTAGACTTTTGCACGTTGGCCGCCGAGAGTGCCTGGAATCCGGAGTTCCTTTTCGATACCTTCCTCCACGGATTATCAGAGGTACTAAAAGATGAGCTAGATGCTCAGGAATTACCGGTTGACCTCGATTCCCTCATCGCTCTCACCATTAGGATTGATGGTCGTCTACGGGAACGCAGGAGTGAGAGGTCTGGTCTAGGTCACACTCGTTCAACCGCTGTGGCTCGCTTCCCCCCCCCCCCCCGAGGGAATCCAGAAGTCCCCGAAGACTGTTTTTCCGAGAGGATCCGAAGCCACACGAGCTCCCTCGAGAATCATCGACGACGGGGGAGTCGGATACACCGGAACCTATGCAACTGGGAAGAGCTAGATTATAGCCTAGGGAATGTTCACATAGGCTAAGCTCCAACAGTTGTCTGTATTGTGGTGCTGCGGGAAATTTCATAGCTACCTGCCCTGTGAAGAGACCTAAATCATTAGTAAGTACAAGTACACTGGTGAGCTAGACTGGGAATCCTTTAACCTCTTACATCTAGACGTTCCGCTAGCGGAACACCTGCTCCAATATCCAATGATAGGCGTGGCGCGAAATACAAACTCCACGAAAATCCGAAAACTTCAATTTTTTAAACATATGACTATTTTACACCATTTTAAAGACAAGGCTCTCCTTTATCTAACCACACTGTCCGATTTCAAAAAGGCTTTACAGCGAAAGCAAAACATTAGATTATGTCAGCAGAGTACCCAGCCAGAAATCATCAGACACCCATTTTTCAAGCTAGCATATAATGTCACAAAAAACAAAACCACAGCTAAATGCAGCACTAACCTTTGATGATCTTCATCAGATGACACTCCTAGGACATTATGTTATACAATACATGCATGTTTTGTTCAATCAAGTTCATATTTATATCAAAAACCAGCTTTTTACATTAGCATGTGACGTTCAGAACTAGCATTCTCACCGAACACTTCCGGTGAATTTACTAAATTACTCACGATAAACGTTCACAAAAAACATAACAATTATTTTAAGAATTATAGATACAGAACTCCTTTATGCAATCGCGGTGTCCGATTTTAAAATAGCTTTTCGGTGAAAGCACATTTTGCGATATTCTGAGTAGATAGCTCGCCATCACGGGCTAGCTATTTTGACACCCACCAAGTTTGGTACTCACCAAACTCAGATTTACTTTAAGAAAAATTGGATTACCTTTGCTGTTCTTCGTCAGAATGCACTCCCAGGACTTCTACTTCAATAACAAATGTTGGTTTGGTTCCAAATAATCCATAGTTATATCCAAATAGCGGCGTTTTGTTGTGCGTTCAAGACACTATCCCAAGGGTAACGAAGGGTGACGCGCCCGGCGCGTTTCGTGACAAAAAAATTCTAAATATTCCATTACTGTACTTCGAAGCATGTCAAATGCTGTTTAAAATCAATTTTTATGCGATTTTTCTCGTAAAAAAGCGATAATATTCCAACCGGGAAACCCTGTTTTCGTTCAAAGACTAAAAATCTAAAATGGACTCTTCTCATGCACGCGCGCGCCAGTCTCATTGTTCTCAGATCGACCACTTACCAAATGCGCTACTGTTTTTCAGCCATGGCCTGCAAAGTCATCATTCAACGTTCTGGCGCCTTCTGAGAGCCTATGGGAGCATTAGAAAATGTCACGTTACAGCAGAGATCCCCTGTTTTGGATAGAGATGATCAAGAAGGCCAAGAAATGGTCAGAGAGGGCGCTTCCTGTTTGGAATCTTCTCAGGTTTTGGCCTGCCAAATGTGTTCTGTTATACTCACAGACACCATTCAAACAGTTTTAGAAACTTTGGAGTGTTTTCTATCCAAAGCTAATAATTATATGCATATTCTAGTTTCTGGGCAGGAGTAATAATCAGATTAAATCGGGTACGTTTTTTATCCGGCCGTGAAAATACTGCCCCCTATCCATAACTATTACACCGTACCCCTTTTGCTGTTATCCTGCTGTGGGGAGATCAAAGTCTCTTCGGGTGCTCATTGACTCTGGGGCTGATGAGTTTCATGGACGCTACCCTGGTATCGGAACTAGGTATTCCCAATCAACTCCTCTCCATTCCCATGGATGCCAGAGCACTGGACGGCTGTTCCATTGGTAGAGTCACGCGCAGCACAGTTCCCATTAATCTGCGGATATCTGGTAATTAATCACAGTGAGTCAATACAGCTTCTCCTCATTGAGTCTCCTCACATCCGTTTTGGGATTTTCTTGGCTCCAGAAGCCCAATCCCGATATTGACTGGACCACGGGTTCAATCCTGGGTTGGAGCCTGTTCTGCCATTCACACTGACTAAAGGTGGTGGAGCCTTCCCTGGAACGTCTGCCTCCAGGGTTAAGTACGGCCTCGGATCTCTTTGCCGTTCCTGCAGAGTATGACCTCTGGGAGGTTTTCAGTAAGGCTTGTGCTTCCTCCCTTCCTCAACATTGTCCTTATGATTGTGCTATTGACCTCCGCCCAGGCACCACACCGCCGTGAGGCCGGCTATATTCCCTGTCTGGCCCTGAGACCAAGGCCATGGAGTACATTGAGAACTCTCTGGCTGCTGAGAGCATTCGCACTTCTATTTCTCCTGCCGGCGCAGGGTTCTTCTTTGTGGGAAAGAAAGACAAGACCCTGTATCCATGTATTGATTAACGGGGCCCCAATGACATCACAATCAAGAATTGGTATCTGCTACCACTCCTCTCCTAGGCTTTCGAGCCTCTCCAGGGGGCAACCATCTTTTCTAAACTGGACCTCCGGAATGCCTATCACCTTGTTTGGATACGCGAAGGAGACGAGTGGAAGACGGCTTTCAACACAGCAAGTGGACACTCTGAGTACCTGGTCATGCCGTTTGGAATCACTAATGCTCCTGCTGTCTTCCAGACCCTGGTCAACGATGTGCTCCGGGACATGTTGAATCGGTTAGTTTTTGTCTACCTCGATGACATCCTGGTTTTATCATGTTCGACATGTTCGACAAGTCCTTCAGCGCCTCCTTGAGAACCAGTTGTTTGTAAAAGTGGAAAAGTCTGAATTCCACCGCTCCACAATCTTCCAGGGTCCAGCTACAACGTATTCTGGGGTTTGTACATTTTTACAGCTGTTTCATTCGGGGCTACAGCAACCTGGCGGCTCCCCTCTCTGCACTCTCCTCTCCCAAGGTACCGTTCACATGGTCCCCAGCAGCGAACAAGGCTATTGTGGATTGGAAGCAACGATTCTCCACTGCCCCCATCCGGATCCGACCCGTCAGTTTGTGGTGGAGGTTGACGCCTCCGACGTGGGAGTAGGGGCCATCCTTTCCCAGCAATCCGTCCAGGACCCAAAGCTTCATCCCTGTGCCTTCATATCCCATTGTCTCAACTCGGCGGAGAGGAACTATGATGATGGCAAGCGGGAACTCCTAGCGAGTAAGATGGCTCTGGAGGAGTGGAGGCATTGGCTGGAAGGGGCGGAACATACATTTTTGGTTTGGACTGACCATAAGAATTTAGAATACCTCCACACTGCCAAGCACCTTAACTCAAGGCAATCCCGTTGGGCCCTGTTATTTACCAGGTTCAATATCACCATCTCCTACCGCCCAGGGTCCAAAAATGTGAAGCCGTAAACCCTTTCCCACCTGTACAGTTCCGCTGCCACACCCACGGAATCAGAGACAATCCTCCCTGCCTCATGTTTGGCGGCTTCAGTTGTCTGGGGCATTGAGTCTCTGATCCGCAAAGCACAACGTTCCCAGCCGGACCCTGGGGGGGGGGACCGGCTAACCGGATATTTGTTCCTGATTCGGGCCCGGCCTAAAGTCCTGGAATGGGCTCACTCCTCCAGGCTTACCTGTCATCCTGGTGCTCGTCGTACCCTGGGTTTCCTCTGACAACGCTTCTGGTGGCCCACCAGGGCTCCTGATGTCTCAGCCTTCGCCGCCGCATGAATGGTGTGTGCTCAAAGCAAGACCCCGCTGCAAGCTCTGTCTGGCCTCTTTCAGCCACTTCCTGTTCCTCTTCGCCCCTGGTCCCATATTTCCCTTGATTTTGTCACTGGGCTTCCTCCGTCAGATGGCAACACCACCACAGGTTCTCCAAGGCCGCCCATTTCATCCCTCTTCCTAAATTACCTTCAGCCAAGGAGACGGCCCAGCTCATGGGCTCTTCCGAATCCATGGACTCCCGGTCGACATTGTCTCAGATCGGGGTCCTCAGTTTTCGTCCCGATTCTGGAAGGCGTTCTGCACCCTTATCGGGTCGTTGGCCAGCCTATCCTGCGTGTTTTCATCCCCAATCCAACGGCCAGTCGGAGCTAGCCAATCAGGACATGGAGACGGCGCTCCGGTGTCTCGTTGCCAGTAACCCCACCACCTGGAGTCAGCATCTGGTCTGGGTGGAATATGCCAGGAACACTCTCCCCTGCTCGGCCACTGGACTATCCCCCTTCGTATGTTCCATGGGGTATCCGCCTCTGCTCTTCCCAGATCAAAAAGTTGAGGTCAACATACCTTCAGCCCAGATGTTTGTCTGCCGCTGTCAGCGTACCTGGAAAAGAGCTCGGGCGGCTCTTCTCAAGACCACTTCCAGGTATCGTCGACAAGCGGATCACCACCGGACTCAGGCTCCCTGCTATTGTATTGGGCAGAGGGTATGGTTGTCCACTCGGAGCCTATCCCTCTGGGTAGAATCCCACACACTCCCCCCCGGCCCATTGGTCCTTTCCCCATTTCTAGAGTCCTTAGTTCCACTGCTGTCTGCCTGCTGTTGCCCCGTACCCTCCATGTTCACCCTACTTGTCATGTGTCCAGGATTAAGCCCTTGTCTCAGTCCTCTGTCTTCTGTTTCTAGGCCCATACCTCCCCCCGTGTAATCGATGGCCAGCCAGCATATACGGTGAGACGCCTCCTGAGGGTTTGACCATGGGGCAGGGGTTTCCCAGTACCTGGTTGACTGGCAGGGTTATGGCCTGGAGGAGAGGTGCTGGGTTCCTGCTAAAGACATCCTGGACCCGGCCCTCATCGCCCATTTTCACCGCCACCCCGGTCAGCCAGTTACACGCCCAGGTAGGACGCCAGGTGGCGTCCCTAGAGGGAGAAGGGCGGGGGTACGGGTACTGTCATGCCCTGATCTGTTTCACCTGTCCTTGTTTGTCTCCACCCCCTCCAGGTGTTGCTTATTTTCCCCGGTGTATTTATCCCTGTGTTTCCTGTCTTTCTGTGCCAGGTCGTTAAGTCAACCAGCGTGTTTTTCCCATGCGCCTGCTTTTACTTATTACACTTTTTCTAGTCCTCCCGGTATCAGAGACTTGAACCATCTGCCTCCCGTGTCTGCATATGGGCCTCGCCCTGTGCCCTGAAATATCATTTACCCTACCATTCAAAAGATTGGGGGTCACTTAGAAATGTCTTTGTTTTTGAAAGAAAAACACTTTTTTTTGTCCATTAAAATAACATCAAATTGATCAGAAATACAGTGTAGACATTGTTAATGTTGTAAATGACTATTGCAGCTAGAAACTGCAAATTGTTTTATGGAATATCTACATAGGTGTACAAAGGTACTACTCCCTTCACAGAACAGCGCAAACTGGCTCTAACCAGAATAGAAAGAGGAGCGGGAGGCCCCGGTGCACAACTGAGCAAGAGGACATTAGTGTCTAGTTTGAGAAACAGACACCTCACAAGTCCTCAACTGGCAGCTTCATTAAATAGTACCCGCAAAACACCAGTCTCAATGTCAACAGTGAAGAGGCGACTCCAGGATGCTGGCCTTCTAGTCAGAGGTGCAAAGAAAAAAACATATCTCAGACTGGCCAATAAAAAGAAAAGATTAAGACGGGCAAAAGAACACAGACACTGGACAGAGGAACTCTGCCTAGAAGGCCAGCATCCCGGAGTCGCCTTTTGTTTACCCTTCCCCAAACCTGTGCCTCTACTCAATCCTGTCTCAGCGCTCTACGAACAATTCCTTCGATCTCATGGCTTTGTTTTTGCTCTGACATGCACTATCAACTATGGGACCTTATATTGACAGGTGTGAGCCTTTCCAAGTCATGTCCAATCAATTGAATTTACCCCAGATGGATCAAGTTCTCTGATCCATCTCTACATAGACGACACCATTCTGTATACCTCTGGCCCTTCTTTGGACACTGTGTTAACTAACCTCCAGACAAGCTTCAATGCCATACAACTCTCCTTCCGTGGCCTCCAACTGCTCTTAAATGTAAGTAAAACTAAATGCATGCTCTTCAACAGATCCCTGCCCGCCCGTCCAGCATCACTACTCTGGACGGTTCTGACTTAGAATATGTGGACAACTACAAATACCTTGGTCTCCTTCCAGACTCACATTAAGCATCTCCAATCCAAAATTACATCTAGAATCGGCTTCCTATTTCGCAACAAAGCATCCTTCACTCATGCTGCCAAACATACCCTCGTAAAACTGACCATCCTACCAATCCTCGACTTCGGTGATGCAATTTACAGAATAGCCTCCAACACTCTACTCA
Source organism: Salmo trutta (assembly GCF_901001165.1). NCBI lineage: Eukaryota > Metazoa > Chordata > Actinopteri > Salmoniformes > Salmonidae > Salmo > Salmo trutta. The sequence goes on from NC_042990.1 coordinate 30,984,905, forward strand.
ACAAATTGGATGCAGTCTATCACAGTGCCATCCGTTTTGTCACCAAAGCCCCATATACTACCCACCACTGCGATCTGTACGCTCTCGTTGGCTGGCCCTCGCTTCATACTCGTCGCCAAACCCACTGGCCCCAGGTCATCTACAAGTCCCTGCTAGGTAAAGCCCCGCCTTATCTCAGCTCACTGGTCACCATAGCAGCACCCACCCGTAGCACGCTCTCCAGCAAGTATATCTCACTGGTCACCCCCAAAGCCAATTCCTCCTTTGGCCGCCTTTGCTTCCAATTCTCTGCTGCCAATGACTGGAACGAACTGCATAAATCACTGACGCTGGAGACTCATATCTCCCTCACTAGCTTTAAGCACCAGCTGTCAGAGCAGCTCACAGATCACTGCACCTGTACATAGCCCATCTGTAAATAGCCCATCCCCATACTGTATTTATTTATTTATCTTGCTCCTTTGCACCCCACTATCTCTACTTGCACAGTCATCTTCTGCACATCTACCATTCCAGTGTTTATTTGCTATATTGTAATTACTTCACCACCATGGCCTATTTATTGCCTTACCTCCATTATCCTACCTCATTTGCACATACTGTATACAGACTTTTTCTACTGTATTATTGACTGCATGTTTGTTTATTCCATGTGTAACCTTGTGTTGTTGTATAGGTCGAACTGCTTTGCTTTATCTTGGCCAGGTCGCAGTTGCATATGAGAACTTGTTCTCAACTAACCTACCTGGTTAAATAAAGGTGAAATAAAAATAAAATAAAAAGTTGAAGGAACATCTCAAGGATGATCAATGGAAACAGGATGCACTTGATCTCAATTTCGAGTCTCATAGCAAAGGGTTTGAATACTTACGTAAATGTGGTATCTGTTTTTTGGGTTTAATAAATTTGCACACATTTCTAAAAACCTGTTTTTGCTTTATCGTTATGGGTTATTGTGTGTAGATTGCTGAGGAAATTGTTTTATTTAATACATTTTAGAATAAGGCTGTAACCAGTGTAATGTAACAAAGTGGAAAAAGTCAAGGGGCCTGAATACTTTCCGAAGGCACTGCATATTTAATGTAATGATTTGCAGCAGATAGTAAAAATATTAAAATGTCCATGGCTTGGGCCTGTAATATGTTGTGGTGATGACCCTTTGACGTTGTGTGTGTCTTTATGGACGTCAGTAAGAGTGTGGAGTACAGCCAGAAGACTAAGGATGAGGCTTTGCAGGAGGTGAAGGGAATGAAGGCTGACATAGGAGGTACAACGACCGTTCATCCTTTAAAACATACTGTATTTACAGCCATCCCTGCCTTCCCAACCAGCCTAGACAGGTAATTAACATAGCTTACTCATACACCTTATACACAAACAAAAAAACAAACACACACGCTGTAATTCTCACATGTTCCACCTGAAACACCTCAAACTCCTCAGACCATTCCATGACTTCAATCACATGTAATGCATGTTCACTACAATGGCATGTTTAGTTAGAGTTACACCCAACCAATGGCATGTTTAGTTAGTTACACCCAACCAATGGCATGTTTAGTTAGTTACACCCAACCAATGGCATGTTTAGTTAACGAGTTACACCCAACCAATGGCACGTTTAGTTAGTCACACTCAACCAATGGCATGATTTGTTACAGAGTTACACCTAACCAATGGCATGTTTATTTTGTTTTATTTTTACTTTATTTAACCAGGTAAGACCCATTGAGGTTAAAAACCTATTTTGCGTGGGCGAACTGGCAAGAAGGCAAAACAGGGAAATAGCAGTGTGTACATAAAATATTACAGAAAAATACAAAATAAAAGACAAAAGTGTCACAATTTACAGATACAATTGAAGATTAGCAACAACTGTAGCTATCACAAAAAGTGTTGTCGATCAGCGTCTTAAAAACAGGCACGGACACTAATTCCCCTAACTTTAATATCTTTTGAAGCATGTTCCAGGGTGAAGGTGCATTATGGGAAAAAGATTGTTTCCCCATCTCAGTTCTAGCCTTAGGAACAGACAAGGACAGCAGTGACTGTGAAAGAAGACTCTATTGAGTGACTGATCTGGTCAGTAAGGAACAGAGAAACAAAGGGAGTTGTCCTATCAATGCGTTGTACACAAAAGCGTACCAGCGCTTTAGCCTCCTGCAGTGGCGGTTCTAGACCATTTCAACTGGGGGGGCCAAGCTAGGGCCAGTTGTACTGTTAGAAGGGCCAGTTCCATTAGATGTTATTGTTGTCATATCGTTTTGCATGTGGTACGATACTGTTGTTTTCCGCCTAAAGCCGTCCCTCTAGAAAATGTGTGGGTTAAATTAGTGTTCCGCGTTGCCACTGTCTAATAACGGATGTAAAAAAAGAACGATAGCAAAAATTTGTTAAGTAAAAATTATTTCATACTCCACATTTAGGGGTGCCACAAGGGGGTCCAAAATCGTTGTCACAGGGGCACTTGCCCCCCCTGCCCCACCCCCCCAGAACCGCTAGTGGCCTCCTGGTGGAGAGTTCCATTGCACCATAGCATACAGATCACAGTGATGGGACAGTGATCTAGCCATTTGTAATACATCTTAAAGCACCATGATACACTGTGTCCAGAGTATTTAAGGTACTTGCTGAGGCCTGCATATACAAAATATCACCATAATCCAGTACTGATTTTTAAAAAAAGTAAATTTACCAAGATCCTTTCTGACTAACATTGAAAAGCACGATTTGTTCCTAAAATAAATCAAATCTAATTTTATTTGTCATATGCGCCGAATACAACCTTACAGTGAAATGCTTACTACAAGCCCTTAACCAACATTACAGTTAAGAAAAATACCTTAAAAAAATAAGAAATAAAGTAACAAATAATTAAAGAGCAACAGTGAAATAATAGCGAGGCTACATACAAATAGTGAGGCTATATACAGGGGGTACCAGTACAGAGTCAATATGCGTGGGCACCGGTTAGCCGAGGTAATTGAGGTTATATATACATGTTGGTAGAGTTATTAAAGTGACTTGTGTATAGATAATAACAAAGAGCAGCAGCAGCGTAAAGAGGGGGGTGGGGGCAATGCAGGTAGTCTGGGTACCCATTTGATTAGATGTTCAGTAATCTTATGGCTTGGGGGTAGAAGCTGTTTAGAAGCTTCTTGGACCTAGACTTGGCGCTCCGGTACCACTTGCTGTGTGGTAGCAGAGAGAACAGTCTATGACTAGGGTGGCTGGAATCTTTGACAATTTTTTGGGCCTTCCTCTGACACTGCCTGGTATAGAGGTCCTGGATGGCAGGAAGCTTGGCCCAGGGATGTACTGGGCCATGCGCACTACCCTCTGTAGTGCCTTGCGGTCGGAAGCTGAGCAGTTGCCATACCAGGCAGTGATGCAACCAGTCAGGATGCTCTCGATGGTACAGCTGTAGAACCTTTTGAGGATCTGAGGACCCATGCCAAATCTTTTCAGTCTCCTGAGGGGAATAGATTTTGTTGTGCCTTTTTCACAACTATCTTGGTGTGCTTGGACCATGTTAGTTCGTTGGGGATTTGGCCAACAAGGAACTTGAAGCTCACAACCTGCTCCTCTACAACCCCGTCGATGAGAATGGGGGCATGCTCGGTCCTCCTTTTCCTGTAGTCCACAATCATGTCCTTAGTCTTGATCACGTTGAGGGAGAGGTTGTTGTTCTGTCCCCGTCGATGAGATTGGGGGCGTGCTTGGTCTTCTTTTTCCTGTAGTCCACATTGATCTCCTTAGTCTTGATCACGTTGAGGGAGAGGTTGTTGTCCTGGCACTACAAGGCCAGGTCAACTTCAGTTTCAATGTGCTGTTTAAAATTCAGCTTTTCATCTAACCAAATCCCAAGATACTTATAGGAGGTGACCCTATCAATTTGCCGTCTTTTTATAGTTGAAATCTGCCAGTGACTCCATCTGTTCACTTTCAGGGAAGAGAAACCATAAATGTTGTTTTCCTTGCATTAAGCACAAGTTTAAATTCAAAAATCTGCCTAGATACAATTCGAAAAGCTGCCTAGTTACAGAGTTACACCCAACCAAAAGAATGTTTAGTTAGAGTTACACCCAACTAGACGGTTAACGGTCCACAGTCCCTTCCCCGATTTCATTACGGGGGACAATAATACTGTTTTCTGGGTGCCAGGTGCTTCTCCTATGGGATCAGGGAGGGGGCCAGCACTGCTCTCATCTCTGGGGTGGCCAAGCTGGGTGGAGGGCACACACTGTTTATCACAGGACAGGATGCAGCCCAAAGTAAGAAAGTGTGTGTGTGCGTGTGTGTGTGTATACGTAACAAGAGGGTTGTATTGGGGCTCTGAGTGCCGCAGCGGTCTAAGGCACTGCATCTCAGTGCAAGAGGTGTCAGTACAGTCCCTACTTCAAATTCAGGCTGAATCACATCCGGCAGTGATTGGGAGTCCCATGGGTGGCGCACAATTGGCCCAGCGTCGTCCGGGTTTAGCCGGGGTAGGCCGTCATTGTAAATAAGAATTTGTTCTTAATTGATTTGCCTAGTTAAATTAAGGTAAAATAAAAATTGGTTAGAACATTTTTCTCTACTTTTTTTTACTACCCATGCCCAGGATGATGCTGTGTCGTATGGCTATGTCTAGGTCTATGGGCAGTGTTTTCATCACCATAAATAGTGACTCAAATATTTGTCAAACACCTATTTTTCAGTGGCAATTGATGAGACTATAACTGACTAAACAGAGACAGAATAACCTATAACTAAACAAAAACGAGGACCGGAGGAGACTAAATTATCTCTGTGACTAAAACCTGACTACTGAGTGAACAGGACAAGAGTTTTTGAAGAGATTGAGAGCTTTTCAGTGATAAGCACAAATAATATTTGTAGCACAGATGTGAAATGCAGTTCTGTTGAGCAATGGGAAAGATGCGTCTCACCTGGCACAGACAGCCTATCAGCATGAACAGAGAAATCCCCTAAAAAAATCCATCAGTAAAAGCTAGCTTTTCCTTTGGATGTGTCTCAATCCACCGCATCTGCCAATGTTGCACTTCCTCATCTGCGGTGAAAGCTGACAGAGCTAGAGCATCTGCAGTGAAAGGCGACAGAGCTATTGATGGACGTATACAGTACAGTACCAGTCAAAAGTTTGGACATACCTACTCATTCAAGGGTTTTTCTTTATTTTTACTATTTTCAACATTGTAGAATAATAGTGAAGACATCAAAACTGCGAAATAACATATGGAATCATGTAGTAACCCAAAAAGGCTTTAAACAAATCAAAATATATTTCTATTTTATATTATTCAAAGTAGCCACCGTCTGCCTTGATGACAGCTTTGCTCACTCTTGGCATCCAGTTTTCAAATCAAAATGTTCATCAAATATTTTTTTTATACTTCAAGGGGTCTTAAAATTCAAAATCAATTAGCAAAATTATCCTTGGTATGACTTTCTTAAAACAATTCCATATAGCTTAGTAGCCAAGTCTCCCTCTTTACCTCTGAGAAAATGGCGTGATTCTAGCTATTACCATTAAAAAGATATGAACCATAATACCGGCGCTGTGTTTTTTTTCTTTCTGTCGTGCATTGGCAGGCTGCATGTTACATTCACAAAGCATATTGCGGGCCGTTCTAAAACAACGCTACTTGCAGACCGCACCATTAACCATTTGTTAAGGCTACAACTTGTTCAGTCATGTTACCTCATTAGCTAGCTACAGCCTGGGGTGTGTTCAGCAGGACGGAATGTTTTCCAACGTTCAGATAGAAATATTCTATGTAGAACAAACATGCCTCTCTGACATGTTGAATAAGGAATAACGGCTCTCTTCATGGAATTTCTACCTGCAATATTCAAGAACGTTTTGCAACTGAATGTGGCCCTGGTAACATTTCCAGTAGCCTATATGCAAACATTTTGTGGCACAGAAAGAAAGGAAAATAGATAGCAAACAATGTATTGACTAAATCCCTCTTTCCACTACATTATATCTTTATTTTGAGTTAATGTGGACCATGTGACTCAGACTTGAGCACTAGGATCAGGACTTCAGCCATAGGAACTCGTAAGTCAACTCATGACTCGACCATTGGTGACTCCGACTTGGACTCGGACTCGAGCACACAGGACTTGGGACGCGATTTGGACTCGAAGTTTAGTGACTCGACCTGATCTCTCTTTTGACGAACATATCACAAATATTTCAAGTACAATTTTCTTCCATATTTGTAACATTGTAAAAAAATCTGAAACTTTTTGTCCAAAAAAGCTAATCCATGCTTTTGTCACTTCTAGATTAGACTACTTGTTACATCTGCTCCTGCCATGCCCTCTACTTCTCATTCTGTCTCCCTAACCTGCCGCCACTCCCCCAGTGCTCTCTCCCTTTTCCTCTTTGTGTGTGTGTGATTGTGTGGGCGGAGATAGGTGGGATGGAGGTAGAGCAGACCCCCACCTAATGCAACCTGTTCCATAATCAAGACCTCTACAAATACTCAGCCCTGCCACTTCCACGCTGCCAGATCGTAACCTTTGCTCAGTCAGTCTGCATTTTTTAGCCGTTTGTGCCTGCTTAGATCCTGTTTTCCCTTGCCTTATGCTGTTTTCCTCTCCGCTACAGTTCTGCCGGCTCTGACTTTGGCCCGTCTCCAGTCCCACGTCTCGTCAGTCCTGCTACTCTGTCCTGGACCCATCACTCCACTGCGTCCTTGGATTCCTCTCCAGACCTGCTTACCCAGTCCCAACTCCCCTCGCTCCAGTCTCAGCCTCCGCACCTGGCTTCCAGCAACCCGCACGAGCTTCCCCTGGCCTGCACCCCGTCTTCCCCCTGTGTTTCAATAAATACCTTGGTTACTTCATCCCAGTCTCTTCGTCTGAGTCTGCTCTTGGGTTCACCTGTTCCGCTCCCCGTGACAGTACGATCTGGCCAAGATATGAACACAGCGGACTCAGATCCTCTCCACCAAACCCTCGCCAGCCAAGGCGCCCAGCTCGAGCAACATGATCAAGCCCTGAAAACCCTTCTGGAGCACGTCAAGGAGTTTTCACGGAGCCTTTCTGACCTGCAGGGCCTAACCTTCGCCCATAGCTCACAACCAGCCCCGAGTCCCTCTCCTCTGCCCCGTGAGCCGTTTGTTACGATGGCACCTCGGCGCTTGCAAGGCCTTTTTGGTACAATGTTCACTAGTATACGAGCAACAGCCCTACGCTTATGCTAGCATACGGGCCAAGATTTCCTTCCTGATCGGCAGCTTCTGTGGAGCAGCGCTTTCCTGGGCCACGCCGGTATGGGGGAGACAGTCCCCCATCTGCTCCTCCTACTCCAGCTTCACAGAGGAGATGAGGAGAGTCTTCGACCCCCCCCCCCCGTCTGCGGTAGGGAAGACGCTAAACGACTCCTGTCCCTCCGTCAAGGCTCCCATAGTATCGCTGCAATGGCAATCGAGTTTTGCACCCTTGCCACTGATAGCGGCTGGAATGAGGAGGCCCTTCAGGGAGAGGGCAGGTAAGGTTGCATGCCCCATCACTACATCTGCTTCCTCCTCCGACTGCCTCCCTTCCTATAAGTCTCTTCCTGAACCCATGCAGCTTGGCCGGGCCAGTCTCTCACGTCAGGAGAGGCAGCGGCGAATCAGCACTAGGAGCTGCCTATACTGTGGCCAGGTTGGTCACTTCGTCTCCACTTGTTGGCTCAGCAGTTGTGGGGATATACTGTTGAGCCAAATCGCCGGCCAATCTCCCCCCAGACCCTTGCTAGACGGCACCCTTGTGTGGCAGAGCCAGGCTTTTCCTCTGCCTGCCCTCATCGACTCGGGCGCCGATGAGAGTTTACCTGGACCGCGGTGTCATTATCCAGTTGGGCCTGGACACTGTTCCACTTGATTCACCCCTCGATGCCAATGCTCTCAACAGACAACTCCTTGCCTGTGTCGTGACGTTGTATTAGTTAATGTGACGACTGTTGCTCATCGAATGATTAACGGTTTATAATTGCGTGATTAAATGAATTAAGCAATGAATCAAGCAATTATTAACTCATTAACCTGGGGCACCATGGGAACATTGTTTTGATTGAGTTTCTATTTCCCAAATTAACTCAAAGGATATCAGAATATCGATTACAACAGTCGCTAAATTAATCAATTTCCTCTACAGTCTCATAATCTGAACGTCGTATAATCCGGGAATCTGCACGGACCCGGGCTTTACCACTGAATTTACCACAGCAATCTTAGTTGATTATTTATTTACTAGCAAGCTAAAATGATGATAAAAATACACATACACAAAACACAGTCTAGCTATTGATTAGGACTTAGTATAACGGGCCAACACACTATGGCGCTTGTTACCCAAAATGGGGATTTTAAGGAGAGAGAAATAAAGGAAGTACACGAGAGAAATATACATTTGGGTTCATTTGTCAGCCATGCTTATTTAACTAGCCTTGCCCCGAACTGCCGCTCTTATGGGTCAGAATATAATGATGTAATTACGTGTTGGAGGTCTCAGGTGGGAAGCTCCGCGTGGGTCGTTTAGGCTTCTAAATGACGCACTTCTCCGGCGCAACTCTCTGGTTGTCCTCACGATGTCAGTGTCCTTCTTGGCTAAGTGGTCTGATACCTCACCCTTGATCTGAAAGGGGTCTTCTGAGGACAGACAGCTCTGTAGCTCAGAGCTCACAGCTTCGGCCCGAATGGTGTCGATACCACGATTCAATGGAGAGTGGAGGCTGGGTGGTTCGGCTTGAATTCACCCGCTTAGACACAGCTACTCGTCCGTAGCTCGTGTAGAAAAAGATTTCTTTGTCTTCAACCTTGTGTTTCGTTTTGGGGTTCGTCGACTTTGTTAGACCTTAGCTGCAGCTTGGGGTCAATTAGTCTCCTATGTTAATTCTTCACTCTCCTGTCTTATACCCTCGGGTCAGAAGTGGGTGTAACCGCCTTTAGGGCAATTCTCTGGGCGGACCAAGTAAAAGGGGGCAAGGCTTTGGCTCTACTAAAAATCCAATTTTAGACACTAACTTCACATTTCATCTTTACCAAAACATTCTGTTTGATTTGGATATTTTCTACACAACGTACAATGTATAAACATCAGGCATATACTGGGAAAACTCTTAAAGGTACAATGTTTTCATAATAACGTCATCTCTTAACCTTTAAAAACAATCCAAAAGTTACATACATTTTAATATTCCACCTCTCGTCATGACCACCATTGTGGCTGACGGAAACCATTGTTCCAAAGTCCCTTTATTGCATGTTTAATGTTCTGAGGCCAGTTCTCCATTGTTAGGACAAAGGAATTTCTCTGTGGCCTAAGTTTTATTATGGGCGTGAGGTGTCATAAAACCTCCACATCTTCAGACCCCTAGATATCTCCTCCTCTGTTGGGGGTTTGGGAGATAATCTGTAGGGTGGTGGTCTCCTGTACCCTGACCTGATCAGGACAGTCATGACACCTGTGTCTGTGAGCGCTGTCCCTGTCATCCTGTGTCTCTCTGGGAATCATCAGGAAAGAATCAGTCTCCACATAATCGACTGCCCTCGCTCTCCCCTGGTCCTGGGCCATCCTTGGTTAAAGCTGCACAATCCACAGATCGACTGGACCACCAGAAAGGTAACCACTTGGAGTACATTCTGTCACTCAAATTGTCTTCGTTCTGCCCTTCCCCCTGCATTGTCTGTGCCCCAGACCATTCCAGAACCTCTGGACCTGTCATCAGTTCCTCTCGAGTATCACGATCTAGCGCCTGTGTTCAGCAAGCACCACGCCCTGTTGCTGCCACCTCATCGGCCGTACGACTGTGCCATTGACCTCCAGCCTGGAGCTCCTCTCCCCTGTAGCCGGTTGTATAACTTCTCTATTCCGGAGCAGTAGGCTATGGAGGGGTACATCCAGGATTCCCTGGCTGCAGGACATATCAGGCCTTCTTCCTCTCCGGTAGGTGTTGGTTTTTTCTTTGTAAAGGAAAAGGATGGGTCACTTCCGTGGGTTGAATAACATCACTGTGAATAACAAGTATCCCTTGCCACTCATCAGTTCTGCTTTTTCCCCCCTCCATGGTGCCATGGTGTTCACCAAACTCGACCTCCGGAATGCCTACCACCTTGTCCGCATCAGATAGGGGGACGAGTGGAAAATTGCGTTCAACACACCACTTGGACACTGAGTATTTGGTCATGCCTTTTGGTCTCACTAACGCCCCTGCTGTTTTCCAGAGCCTAGTCGATGTACTGAGGGATGTGATTGGACACTTCGTTTTTGTCTATGTGGATGACATTCAGATTTTTTTGAAGGACTCTGAGGCTCACCAGCAACAAGTTCGCCAAGTTCTCCAACGGCCGGGGAGAATAAGCTTTTTGTTAAAGCTGAAAAATGTGACTTCCATGCTTCCTCTGTGTCTTTCCTGGGTTACATTATTGCACAGGGACGGTTACGCATGGATCTCGCCAAGGTCAGGGCAGTCAGAGTGGCCTGCGCCCTGAAACCTGAAGCAGCTACAGTGTTTCCTGGGGTTTGCCATTTTTTACAAACGATTCATCTGCCACTACAACCGTCTGGCAGCACCTCTCACCACTCTCACATCCACCTCCACTCCGTTCCACTGAACCCCTGAAGCAGAGGCAGCATTCCTGGAACTCGAGCGCCGCTTCACTTCCGCTCCAGTCCTCACTCAGCCAGACCCAGAACTTCAGTTCATTGTGGAGGTGGATGCTTCCGACACCGGGGTAGGTGCTGTTCTGTTCCAACGTTCCCCCTCTGATCAGAAGCTCCACCCATGTGAAATCTTTTCCCGTAAGCTCTCACCTGCTGAGAATTTTTTTACATCGGTAACCGGGAACTCCTGGCAGTGATGCTAGCTCTTGAGGAATGGCGTCACTGGCTGGAGGGTTCTATTCTCCCCTTCATCGTGTGGACGGACCACAAAATCCTGTCCTACATCCAGACCACCAAGCGTCTGAATTCCCGGCAAGCCAGTGGGCATTGTTCTTCGGGAGATTCAACTTCATACTCACTTATCACCCCGGTTCTAGGAATACCAAGCCTGACACCCTCTCCTGCCAGTTCACTGCCGACAACACTGGTTCTGAGCCAGAAGCCATTGTGCCATCCACCTGCATTGTTGCCACCGTCTCCTGGGAGATCGAGTCCTGCATTCGCCAGAATCAGCAGAACCTGCCTGACCCGGGAATGGTCCTAGAAATGCTGTGTTTGTTCCAGATTCAGTTTGCTCCGATGTTCTTTAGTGGGCCCATTCTATTCACCTGACCTGTCATCTGGGTATGAACCGGACCCTCGCCTTCCTTCGTCAGCGCTTTTGGTGGTCCACCATGGAGAGAGATGTCCGGGAGTTTGTCTCAGCCTGCTCGGTCTGTGCCTGGAATAAGACCTCCACTAAACCCACATCCGGCCTGCTTTGCCCTCTTCCCATACCCAGTCACCTCTGGTCACACATAGCTCTGGACTTTGTCACTGGCCTTCCCCCATCCAACAATAACTCAGTCATCCTCACCATAATTTACAGATTTTCCAAAGCAGCTCACTTCATTCCCCTCTCCAAGCTTCCGTCCTCTAGGGAGACTGCGGACCTGCTGGTGTCCCATGTGTTTCATCTGCATGGCATTCCTACTGACATCATTTCCGACAGGAGTCCCCAGTTCACATCCCAGGTATGGAGATCCTTCTGTTCAGCCCTGGGTATCAATGTCAGTCTTTCATCTGGATATCACCCCCAGATCAACGGCCAGACCGAACGGGCCAACCAGGAGATGGAGACTGCCCTATGCTGCGCGACTTCGGCAAACCCTTCCTCCTGGAGTGCTCAGCAACCCTGGGTGGAATATGCCCACAACACCCTAACCAACACCTTGTCAGGTATGTCACCCTTCGAGTGTGCTCTGGGTTATCAACCCCCCTTATTCCCCACCCCAGAGGTTGTAGTGGCAGTTCTCAGTCCATGATCATATGCTCCGTTGTCATCGCACCTGGAAGAAGGCCCTTCCTGTAACCCTTGTATATAACATTACTCATTGTGTATTATTATATGTTTTACTTTTCTATTATTTCTATATTTTCTTTCTCTCTGCATTGTTGGGAAGTGCCCGTAAAGGCTGAGTTCGCCTAGATGCTGGACTCATCTAGGCGAACTGAACGAGTGTGCTCACATACAGTGCATTTGGAAAGTATTCAGACCCCTTCCATTTTTCCACATTTTGTTACGTTACAGCCTTATTCTAAAATGTATTAAATAGTTTTTTCCCCCTCAATCTACACACAATACCCAATTATGACAAAGCAAAAACAGGTTTTTAGAAATGTTTGCTAATTTACTAAAAATAAAAAACAGAAATACCTTATTTACATAACTATTCAGACCCTTTGCGATGAGACTTAAAATTGAGCTCAGGTGCATCCTGTTTACGTTGATCATCCTTGAGATGTTTCTACAACTTTATTGGAGTCCACTTGTGGTAAATTAAATTAAATTAGATTTGGAAAGGCACACACCTCTCTATAAAGGGTCCCACAGTTGACAGTGCATGTCAGAGCAAAAACCAAGCCATGAGGTCGAAGGAATTGTCTGTAGAGCTCAGAGACAGGATTGTGTAGAGGCACAGATCTGGGGAAGGATACCAAAAAATGTGGCCTCCATCATTCTTAAATGGAAGAAGTTTGGAAACACCAAGACTCTAACCGCCTGGCCAAACTGAGCAAAAAGACTCGAGGCTGTAATCACTGCCAAAGGTGCTTCAATAAAGTACTGCGTAAAGGGTCTGAATACTTACAGTTTGTAACTGTGATATTTTAGTTTTTATTTGTAATAAATTTGCAAAAATTGAAGGGGTCTGAATACTTTCCGAATGCACTGTACGCCCTGCTAACGAGGGAAAATTGCCTTCAAACACTTAAAAGACACACCTTATCCCCTCAAATGAAGTGGACACTTCTGATGATGTCTGACGAGTATACACTTGCAGGGCAAGGGGCGAGGGAGGAAGGAATGCTTTTTAAATGGACCACCCTTGGCCGGAAATTCATCACTCATTCATCCCACGATGATTGTGTTTTCAGCCACCTGTAGCTTGTTGGTGTTTTATATGTGCTACAGTCAATGATGAGTGCATGTTTACTTATATTAAGTATATCATTATTAATATACACCTAATGTATGATAGCTAGCAAATTAATTAGCTGACTAACGTTAGCTTGCCTAGCTGGAACTTCTGAAGAATAAAAATATTTTATTTCTACAATTTCAAAAAAATAACCAAACAAAAACATATTTACTTTTTACGAGACGTGTTTGTGCCGTCATGTGCATTAGTAGCACAATTTTTAACTTATTTGCATTCGTTTTAACTTACACTTGTATGTTGACTTCTCCATTGATGTTGTTTTTAAGTTTTCGCAGACTTTTCTTAGCGGATGTACAATCGTCGCGAATTGAATTATGGGGAGCTTCAGGCCCCGGAGTGAACATAATTGTACACACGCAAAGCCGACTAAAAACGAGAGCTGAGGGGCTTATGTTGCAAACTTCTCTTGCTTGGCTAATCATTTGGACCACCCTCCAAGATGGCGACGGGGATTCCCCCAAGGGCATAAGGCGAGGATAAGTGGATGAGGGTGTGTCTTTTAAGTGTTTGGCCCGCAACCTAAATCTTCAAGTAGCAACCTATTATACATTATTTTCCTCGCTACACCTAGAATATTTTACGGCATTTCAATTATATATCACTAATTCACTATCTCAGTACTCTGGATAGGCCTAATAAATCAGAGGAAAGATAACTATGTCTTCTTCATCAGTGTTTGTTTGTCCTTCAATATGTAGCCTATTACATGCCTTCCCGTCCTTTGAGGTTTCAGCATGTAATTACATGCCCTCTGTTACATGCTCTCTCCACTTCGTGTCATCCCTTACTAATGAAAGGGGGAGCCCCATAGTTGGATAGTGGAACTCTAAATATGATATTAATCAGGAGAGGATTATAGGAGGAAATGGGCTAATACTTCCTCATCTGTCATCATGCCTTACGCCACAGTTACAGATCATATTGCCAAGAACGGACATTACTTTCCTCTTTGGTATTGCATGCCCCCATGTATGAGGGAGGTGGGGGAGGTAGAAAACAAATACTTTGAAACTTGCTGTATAGCCTATTAAAGTGATCTTTGTTCTGTTTGCCAAATTGCCAAGCAGACTAATCATGAGTGTACAGGTGATTTTATATTTTGTATGATCAATGGCAGCAACCTGGAATGGTTGTAATCACCATGCTTATTTAACATCTTTGGGTTTTGTAAGCTTTTCTATGGCTTTGTTAAGACAGGCAGCCCAACTCTGATATTTTTCCCACTAACTGGTCTTTTGACCAATCACAACAGATCTTTTCACATCAGAGCTTTTTGAAATATGATCTGATTAGTCAAAAGACCAATTACTGAAAAATAGACTGAATTGAGCCGCCTGTCTAAACGCAGCCTATGATGCCCCATTGTACATTTGAAATGAAATCCGCTGCACTCCCTGTGATGAACTATTGATTGGTGATGGCAATTAATTAGATGTTTGTGTTATCATTGCTCTCGGGTGAGTTGAGCTCGCTATTGAAAATGTAACCAAAACCTCCTTGAAGTGACTTGAACCAGGCCGTGAGTGGGCGGAGTCATCCATGTAAACATTTGCCTTATCAGGTTTCCGTACGATGTCGTGGCGTTTCCTCTTCTGCTGAGTTCGTGTTGCTAGCTAGCTATCTACCACCAACACCACTGCTTTGATACACATTATCACCTAAGTGTTACAGTTAGGATCTTTTTATTGAATAAATCAAAATGAGACGAGCAGGTTTGGGTAAGACTCATGCCCCCCCGTTTTAAATAGAGGACATTCATTCAATAGCTAAAGTTAGCAGTCTAGTTAGCTAGCTAACAGTATTCATTTTAACGAAATAAAGCCTCTGTATCCAGCTAGCTGGCTAACTTTACTACATCAGGACAGCATTAGCTATAACTAGCGAACTGTCTTAGCTTGCTAATCATGTTACCTACAGGCCTTCATATATAGGTAACGTTTGCTAACGAAATACGTTTATTTTTAGTTAGCGACCCAGTCAGCTCATTGGGGTTGTTCATTGTGTCACAGGCGAAGGAGGACCTGAAAATTATGTGGCCAGTGGATACAGCGCGTACGAAGAGGAAAATGAACACTTACAAGAGGGTCTGAGAGCCAAAGTCAGCGCCTTGAAGCATGTTAGTATTTCGTGTTCACAGAGTTCTCCAGTAACTGTCTCATGTTATTCATTCCTTTGGTAACACGAATGTTCGTTCTGCCACAGCTGTCAATAGATATCGGAACAGAAGTGAAATACCAGAAAAACATGTTGGACGATATGGTAAGCAAGTGACATGTTCAGTCATGCTTATATAGGCTACTAGGCTTTGGCCCCATAGCTAGCTATATGATTAAATTGAAGATTGTGGTAATCAACATTGACGATATATCGTGAAATACAAGACGATATATGGTGATGTGCAAGACTATTCGAACTTGACAAATCAAAATGTGCAGTTTTATCAGTTAGGCTGTATCTGTCTAAATGAATGAACTATTGCTTATTTTTGCCACATTATTTAATGAGAATGTGACTACTGTATAATATTGTAAATAAACACAAATTGCACAGTGGAATGATTGTCATTAAAGGCGCAAAACGATTATATCGTATTTTGCTATATTTTGAGTAGCATATTGTACAAGAGGTTTGGAGTAGAATAGGTCTCCCCAAATATTACCCACTCCTATAGGTTACTCTACATAATTACTCAACTCAAGAAGCATTCACACAAATCTCCTTTATCTATACCCTCTTCTACCAGATTGCACAATCCATTAAAAGCTTAGTTGGCATCCATAACAGGTCACAATATTGCTCAACAGATAGGGTAAAACCATATATGAGTTCAATCACTTTTTGACAGCATCCCTTTAGATTTGAACAAAACCTTCCATACATTTTTGCCCATTGTAAAAGTGCTCAGAAAGTGACTTTTTGGACCTGAATGCCAAAACATTCAGGAGATGGAGGCACTCAAAGTTGACCCATTTTGCATACCCCACAATACTATCATGAGACATCCGTGTCTTCATCACTGCAAAAGATAAGTTGAGTTTGCAGCAATTTAAAAGTGTATAAACAGGTTTGTGAAACTACTTAATTATTTATACATTATTTTTAATAAGTGTTATTTTAACCTTTAACGTCAATTATATATCTATATATAAAAAAAAGTAAACTCATATTCGCACATGTTGTCACTAGACCCTACTTTACATCTGAGGTTTTTGTGTTGTGCCCGCCATCGGTTGAGACACATGCTCTTGAATACAGTGGGTGCCATTTCAACTTCTAATTACTACCACAAAGATGGCCGCCGGTCCACCCACTGTCGAATGTTAATTTAAATGGTCATGTCTACTCTATTATTTCTATGATTTGAATCGGTTTCCTATGGAGGACTGACAGTATCATTTCAAACAGATATTCCCATTCAAGTCAACATTCTCTGATTTGTGGACATTTATAAGCCAAAACATGACACCCAGCCTGTAGCGCATGTTGTCTCAACCAATGGCGGGAACAACACACAACCTCAGATGTAAAATAGGGTCTAAGCTACAGCATATGCTAATATGAAGGGGAAAAAAATTGAAGTTCACGCGTTTATGTAATTGACGCTTAAGGTTAAATTACATAACTTTTTTTTCAGGAAATGTAAGAAATAGTTTGACAACCCAGTTTCTCAACCGTTTATATTTTCCAGTGATGAAGACATGGCTGTTTCATGGTATGCAAAATATAACTTTCAGCACTGTTAGCGCTTGAATGTTTTGGCATTCAGGTCCAAAGTCACTTTCTGAGCACTTCTACAATGGGCAAATATGTATGGAAGGGTTCGTTCAAATCATAAAGGGTGCTGTCAAAAAGTGATTGAATTCAAATGGATTTACCCTATTACACATTTCAGAGCAATTCAAATCAGGACGGCAAAACATGTCACTGGATGTATTGTTTTGTTATTTTTCCTCCTAACAGGACTCAGACTTTGACTCAACGGGAGGTTTGCTGGGGGCCACCATAGGGAGAGTGAAGCAGCTTTCCAGGGGAAGCCAGACCAAGCTCCTGTGCTACATGCTGTCCTTCTGCTTCTTGGTCTTCACCATCCTTTACTGGTTTATCAAACTGAGGTGATGTGTTACAGGAGGCCCTGGCTTTTCCCTCCCTGCCTCGTGTTTCCTTCCCCAGTCTGTGCCATGCGTGCACCTCTGCATCAGAAGACCAGGATGATGACAATGAGAATGTGCTTAATGTTTGAGAAGACTCCCCCAAATCAATGACAATGTGCAATAGGGAATAATAAGTCTTAATTTTAGACAACACTGATGGAATGAGTACACTGCCATACGTTTGTAATGTTAATGAGTCCCTTAACGATGATGTACAGGATGAGTGATCTATTGCATCAACAAATCTGGCAAGGCTAAGCAGTAACACATGTTACACAGGCAGCCCAATTCTGATCTTTTTCCCAATCACATTTTTCAGAGCTGATTAGTGAAAAAAGATTGGAATTGGGTTGGCTGTCAGAGGTTTCTTGATCCAATGTGAGACTGATTTAACATTTGATCAATACAGTGTCCAACAATCGAGTTCCACTATAAGCAAACATCTTGTTTATTTGTTTTGAGGAATAAATTAGGGTGCTCACTCACTTCAAACATTTCCTGTCCCATCTACAGAGACTGTTCATCTCCACTGCACACTGTTCTCCCATTAACTGATGTAAAATGTTTTATATGTAAATAAACATGATGTTTTGAATTTGACGCTCCAGATGTTTTTCTAGAAGTCACAAAAGATTGAGGTATATAGCGTTTCGTTTATTTTACACAACGGTTCATTGTATTCCATCTACAAAAACTTGATCTTATACATTGATCACAAATCCCCTCCACAAACAAAATCACAACTACTGTAGGACCGCCGTTTTCAATTGTCATAAAGAAATTAATGGAACAAAATGGAAACATGGAGGCACTATTTGAACAACATTCCTGGCTGGCCCTGTAGTACAGTGCATGAATAGTGGTTAAATTGATGAACAAATTATAATCTTAAACTGCAATTCTGATGTGTGCATTAAATTCCAGAAAATGGTTCCACTCACTCCCCTTCATGGACTGGATAGGTGTAAGCAATATGGCATAAACTAAGAGGTATCACTTCCACCTATCCAGTCATTATAGAGAAGCATAGGAATGGTAACAATGTTCTGGATTGAGGTGCAGCACAAGGGAAAGCCATACTGGCACATCACTTCTTGGGTGGGGCCTTGGGTAGGGTGTCCATGTACTTGCAGATGATCGACAGCATGACCTCATCAGCGCCTCCTCCAATGGACAGTAACCTGGCATCTCTGCGTATTTAAACAAGACAAAAAAGAAAAAGCAAAATCGACAAATGAACACAGATCATCCAATGGCAGCTATTTCCTCAGCCGCATTCTTAAAAACCATGAAAGCCACATGAATTTTGTCAATGAAGTGCGACAATAGGGACTCGTTTCTGATTAGATGCCTGAATTAAGTTTAATTTCTTGAGCAAAATTACCAATCTGAATATCCAGAATGTTTGTGGAATTAACTAGTATTGAAAGTCAACTCTTTGCAGTGAAAAAACAGCACCGTTGCTTAACTGTATTGACTCAAATGGTAGCTCAACTGTTTATGAACTTTCCGTACATGAATATCCTCCTTACACTATCCATCTGCATATACATAGTATTTGTATATAGCAAGGTTCTGTGGATGTGATGAAACAGAGACCTTTCAACTGACCCAGACAGTGGCAGTAAGACCTGCCCTTTGACCCCCAGATGCCCATCATAATATGTCTCAAATGGCACACTATTCCCTATATAGTCCACTACTTTTAACCAGGGCCCATCAGGTTCTGGCCAAAGTAGTGCACTAATAGGGAATAGGGTGCCATTTAGGATGCAAGACCATATAATGTCTTCATTTGCCACGCCACTGGGTGTCACTGTAATTAGACTACAGTAGTATCAACCGTGGTTGATTAGTGTACTACTGTAAGAAGTAAAGAGGCCTGAATGGCATCATCTGATCAGTGAAAGGACAGCATATGCCAGTGGGTTAAATAAACTCCTTTTGAGTTTGCTAATACTTGATTTGCACATCTCCTTATAATACACTGAACAAAAATATAAACTCAACATGTAAAGTGTTGGTCCGGTGTTTCATGAGCGGAAATAAAAGATCCCAGAAATGTTCCATATGCACAAAAAGCTTATTTCTTTCTAATTTTGTGCACACGTTTACATCCCTGTTAGTGAGCATTTCTCCGTTGCCAAGATAATCTATCCACCTGACAGGTGTGCCATATAAAGAAGCTGATTAAACAGCATGATCATTACACAGGTGCACCTTGTGCTGGGAACAATAAAAGGCCACTAAAATGTGCAGTTTTGTCACAACACAATGCCACAGATGTCTCAAGTTTTGAGGGAGCATGCAATTGGCATGCTGACTGCAGGAATGTCCACCAGAGCTGTTGCCATATCATTTAATGTTCATTTCTCTACCATAAGCCGCCTTCAATGTCGTTTTAGAGAATTTGGCAGTATGTTCAACAGGCCTCACAACCGCAGACCACGTGTATGGCGTTGTGTGGATGAGCGGTTTGCTGATGTCAACGTTGTAAACAGAGTGCCCCATGGTGGCTGTGTGGTTATGGCATGGGCAGGCCTAAGCTATGGGCAACGAACACAACTGCATTTTATCGATGGCAATTTGAATGTCATGCCATTCATCTGCTCCCATCACCTCATTTTTCAGCATGATAATGCACGTCCCCATGTCGCAAGGATCTGTACACAATTACTGGAAGCTGAAAATGTCCCAGTTCTTCCATTGCCTGTATACTCACCAGACATGTCACTCATTAAGCATGTTTGGGATGCTCTGGATCGATGTGTACAATAGTGCGTTCCAGTTCCCACCAATATCCAGCAACTTCGCACAGCCATTTAAGAGGAGTGGGACAACATTCCACAATCAACAGCCTGATCAACTCTATGTGAAAGAGATGTGTCGCGCTACATGAGGAAAACGGTGGTCACAGCAGATACTGACTGGTTTTCTGATCAATGCCCCAACCTTTTTTTTAAGGTATCTGTGACCAACAGATGCATATCTGTATTCTCAGTCTTGTGAAATCCATAGATTAGGGCCTAATGAATTTATTTCAATTGACTGATTTCCTTATATGAACTGTAACTCAGTAAAATCTTTGAAATTGTTGCATGTTGCGTTTATATTTTTGTTAAGTATATTTTATACATTAATAAATATATGAATGAATGATCAAATATACATTATATAAAGTTCATGAATAGTTAGCAAACTAAAGATTTAGTAATGTTTATGACAAGTTTATAAGCAGAACTTGTAACCTTCACAATGTGTCGCAGAGTTTATTCAGTGCTTTAACGAAGGAGCTTGCTCCAAAACACATCTGCAATAAACATCATTGAAAGGAACTAAGCTGCTGTCCTGAACCTCTTTTTAGGAGTTTCTTCTTCTCTACTCACCTGTAAAACCTGCTGACCAGGACATCGCTGGTGAAGCCCATTCCTCCCCAGTACTGCAGGCAGCTGTCCCCCACCTCCCTGGACAGACGGCCTGCCTTCAGCTTAGCCATGGACGCCAGCTTAGTCACATCGTTGCCCTTGATGTACAGAGCTGGGGATGGGAGACACAGGGAAGAGGTTGATGCCAAGATTTAGTACGTGTTTCCCTCAAGTCCTAAACTGATATTACTTACTGATATTATTGTCATTGATGTTTAATGTCAGATCAGTTTAGAGGAGGGAATGGGAGAATTGGGATGTGGACAGTGTCTACTTGTGCCAAAAAGATGCCTCTAGTCCCTATCTTATGAAGCAATTAACAGCTGCACTAGTGCATTGAAGCTACTGTCTGGTAAGGGGGTTGAGCATTAGTTAAACCCCCTCAAAGGCCATGGAACCCGGCCAACAGCCAGATGTGTCCAGTCTCCTGACAATGACCATTATTAGATGATGTGTTGTGTTACTGGCCTAGATTTGAAAGTTTACAGCTTATTATTATGAATCATACATTGGCTGCACTTAACTGATTGTATTTATCTGGCAGTGTTGGAGAGTAGTGAACTACATGTAGTTCAACTAGTAACTTAACTACATTTTGCAGTAGCTTGGTGGTAGTTGAACTAAATTTTTGGTATTGTTTTTAGTGTTAGATGCATGGCAAAAAAAGTAACTAAGTACTAGAATTACACACTGCTGTTTCTGCAAAAATAATAGAACATATGGGTAAAGTAGGCAAGAATGTCCTTTATTTTTCTTGCATCAGACCTTCCTAATTCTCACTTGAAACATTCTGTTAACATCTGACTCCAAAGTGACCTGTTCTTGCAATTTGTAGTCTATTATATTTCATATATATATATATATATATATATATATATATATATATATATATATATATATATATATATATATATATATACACACACACACACTTCTCCAAAAAATAAAGGGAACACTAAAATAACACATCCTAGATCTGAATGAATGAAATAATCTTATTAAATACTTTTTTCTTTACATAGTTGAATGTGCTGACAACAAAATCACAAAAATAATCAATGGAAATCCAATTTATCAACCCATGGAGGTCTGGATTTGGAGTCACACTCAAAATTAAAGTGGAAAACCACACTACAGGCTGATCCAACTTTGATGTAATGTCCTTAAAAGAAGTCAAAATGAGGCTCAGTAGTGTGTGTGGCCTCCACGTGCCTGTCTGACCTCCCTACAACGCCTGGGCATGCTCCAGATGAGGTGGCGGATGGTCTCCTGAGGGATCTCCTCCCAGACCTGGACTAAAGCATCCGCCAACTCCTGGACAGTCTGTGGTGCAACGTGGCGTTGGTGGATGGAGCGAGACATGATGTCCCAGATGTGCTCAATTGGATTCAGGTCTGGGGAACGGGCGGGCCAGTCCATAGCATCAATGCCTTCCTCTTGCAGGAACTGCTGACACACTCCAGCCACATGAGGTCTAGCATTGTCTTGCATTAGGAGGAACCCAGAGCCAACCGCACCAGCATATGGTCTCACAAGGGGTCTGAGGAGCTCATCTCGGTACCTAATGGCAGTCAGGCTACCTCTGGCGAGCACATGGAGGGCTGTGCGGCCCCCCAAAGAAATGCCACCCCACACCATGACTGACCCACCGCCAAACCGGTCATGCTGGAGGATGTTGCAGGCAGCAGAACATTCTCCACGGCGTCTCCAGACTCTGTCACATGTGCTCAGTGTGAACCTGCTTTCATCTGTGAAGAGCACAGGGCGCCAGTTGCGAATTTGCCAATCTTGGTGTTCTCTGGCAAATGCCAAAAGTCCTGCACGGTGTTGGGCTGTAAGCACAACCCCCACCTGTGGACGTCGGGCCCTCATACCACCCTCATGGATTCTGTTTCTGACCGTTTGAGCAGACACATGCACATTTGTGGCCTGCTGGAGGTCATTTTGCAGGGCTCTGGCAGTGCTCCTCCTGCTCCTCCTTGCACAAAGGCGGAGGTAGCGGTCCTGCTGCTGGGTTGTTGCCCTCCTACGGCCTCCTCCACATCTCCTGATGTACTGCCTGTCTCCTGGTAGCGCCTCCATGCTCTGGACACTATGCTGACAGACACAGCAAACCTTCTTGCCACAGCTCACATTGATGTGCCATCCTGGATGAGCTGCACTACCTGAGCCACTTGTGTGGGTTGTAGACACCGTCTCATGCTACCACTAGAGTGAAAGCACCGCCAGCATTCAAAAGTGACCAAAACATCAGCCAGGAAGCATAGGAACTGAGAAGTGGTCTATGGTCACCACCTGCAGAACCACTCCTTTATTGGGGGTGTCTTGCTAATTGCCTATAATTTCCACCTGTTGTCTATTCCATTTGCACAACAGTATGTGAAATTTATTGTCAATCAGTGTTGCTTCCTAAGTGGACAGTTTGATTTCACAGAAGTGTGATTGACTTGGAGTTACGTTGTGTTGTTTAAGTGTTCCCTTTATTTTTTTGAGCAGTATATATATATATATATATATATATGAGATTATTTATCACAAAGTAGTTTGAATGTCGTGACCTACTTATTCAAAATACCTTTAGTTAAGTAAACTATATTTTTCTTAAGGGTAGTTTTAGCTTAGCTTTACTTCTTCCAGTGTGAAGTAATTGATAGCATGGTAAACTGTATTTTCAGAGTAGCTTCCCTAACACGTATCTGGTTGGTATCGGTCTTATTTCCAGTGTTTATGTTTGATGTCTTTAATGTATACACAAGGCCAAGCTGCAAACAACATTTCCCCATAGAAATCAGTAATTGTCTGAGTTGGGACTCACCATATTCCCTATGTAGTGCACTACATTGACCACTGCTCTTTGGGTCCTGGTCAAAAGTAATGCACCACATAGGGAATGGAGTGCCATTTGGGATGCAGTCATTATCTTATCTTGAGCAGACCCACCTGTGGAGCGATGGAGGAGGGAACGCAGCAGCTCGATCTCTGTCTCCAGCTCGGCCAGTCTGAAGTGGACTGACTGGTGGTAGAGAACAGGCATCTTGAAGATCTTCCTCTGTCTGGTGTACTGAATGGTCTCCTGGATGATGTTGTCCATCATGGTTAGAACTGAAGGGGAAATAAACGGTAGTATAGAGAATTATTTTGTTTACAAGCCAACGTCAAGTTCTAGTTATGTGTAACTGCGCAACCCCACACCAACAAGCTCTGTAGTTGCAGGATAGCTAACGCTAAATGACCATGAAAACATGCAAGCATGATGGCTATAGTTATGTTTAACAAGTATATTATTCTTCTGGCTTTATCTAGCTCTATTTGTGATATTTTACCTTGGCTGGCTGGCTGGCTTGCTAGGTAATCAATTTATGATAACATCTGAGATGACCATCTGGTTATGTGTTTGTTTACTTGCATGAGCTGCATTTGAAGTTGTGTGTTATCGTATCCACTGCTACGTAAACAAAGGGCTTTCTGATTCCGAACTGCACGCGCAACTTTTCATGCCGTGGGCTGAACCGGCATGTTAAACAAAAGGGGGGTGGGGGCAGCGGAGAAGACACTACAGAGTTGATAAATATTAACAATTGAAATGCTTATCCTTTGCACATGAACGCTCACTCATTCGGGAACAATTGCAATCAATATATATATTTACGCTCAGTGTGTAGTCGGGATCCTCTCTCTCTCTCTCTCTCTCTCTCTCTCTCTCTCTCTCTCTCTCTCTCTCTCTCCTCTCCTCTCTCTCTCTCTCTCTCTCTCTCCTCTCTCTCATCTCTCTCTCTCTCTCTCATCTCTCTCTCTCCTCTCTCTCTCTCCCTCTCTCTCTCTCTCTCTCTCTCTCTCTCTCCTCTCCTCTCTCTCTCTCTCTCTCCTCTCCTCCTCTCTCTCTCTCTCTCTCTCTCTCCTCTCTCTCTCTCCTCTCTCTCCTCTCTCTCCTCTCTCTCTCTCTCTCTCTCTCCCTCTCCCTCTCTCCTCTCTCTCTCTCTCTCCTCTCTCCTCTCTCCTCTCTCTCTCTCTCTCTCTCTCTCTCGACATTCGTTCATGTCGTTATAGAATGGATGTTTCGTCGGTCTTCGCGTTCAATGATACCGAATTCCTAGCTGCAGACTAGTAATTAATATCAAAGACTTGTTATTATTCTGTCGGTATCGATAGTCTAAAAACTTAACCACGTGGTATGGTTAAAGTTCAGTAGAGGGATGCATGGTCAAACCTATTGGCCAACTCGTAATGGAGTGGAGGCCTGGTCTAAAGAAAGAAACCCTGGGTGGGGGTTCATATACTGAACGTAGAAAAGGCTGTCACATGACGCCTTGTCCTGTCTGTGTCCCTGGGGGCGTGCCGGTGACTTGGTAAAACTTTAAGTAGAAAATACAATTCTCTCACATTAACATCTTACAAGCATCCCAACATATTCCAAATAGGTTTATCCTTATTCATTAATGTTATACAACCATTTAGATGTAAGTCTCATAGCTGAGGCTATCATATAAACATTATTATGGTAATATGGCCGTATTGTCTCTCATGAGTTTCACAACATTGTACCAAACGGACCAGTTCGTAGCTGGATTCTTCACCGATCTTTTATACCTTCTCCAG
The DNA here is from genome assembly GCF_901001165.1 of Salmo trutta. Taxonomy (NCBI): domain Eukaryota; kingdom Metazoa; phylum Chordata; class Actinopteri; order Salmoniformes; family Salmonidae; genus Salmo; species Salmo trutta. Next base: position 31,010,222 of record NC_042990.1, read on the forward strand.
AACATAAATGTCGGCGGTTCCCCCGTCCTGTGAGGTGGAAGAATTCCTTTGTCTCTCTATGAAACCACTCTGTCTCAAAACTGTGGCCATGAGGCGGGACATTCCCTTTGGAATTTACGACCGCCTTCTGACCACAGCAGCCTGGGTGTAGGAGACAGAGGGAGATGGTGCAGAAGTAGGTGGATGGTAGCTGGGGAGGGGGTCAACTGTGCTCGCTGTACTCAAAGAGGGCAACGTCATGACATTTTGCAACTCAAAGAGTATCACTAGTTTAACTTGGAAGTGGGTGGATGATACAAATTGATGGAGTCATATAGTGATTCATCAGTGTGGGTATGTGTAACTGTGTGTGTGTTTGTGTGACGACCCCAGGAAGTGTAGCTGCTGCTTTTGCAACAGCTAATGGGGATCCTAATAAAATACAACAAAAAAATACCAAAAAGGCTAACAACCTACTCAGACTGACTGTTATCAAGCCCAGACTAAATTAACTGGGATATAACAAGCAGGAAGCTTTCAAGAACTTCCCGTCAACATCAATGAGATATTCCAGCTTATTTATTTGCTAAAGACCTTTTATTTACACTGGCTGACATGCAGAAACCCCTTTGAATGACTCATGATAAAAAAACAAAATGTGTTTCAAGTCTTTGGGCTACAGAAATTATTTGGGAGAGGGAGAGAGGAAGGGAACAGGACGGAATAGGAGATGTGTACTTACTGTTGCCACACGCCCAAAGTCTCTCTTCCTGGAACTGAAGCATTTGATAAGTGAAGCCCATCCCCTCCTGACCAATGAGGTTCTTGCAAGGCACGCGTACGTCATCGAAGAAGACCTCTGCCGTGTCGGAAGACCTCATCCCCATCTTGTCGATCTTGCGGGCGATGTGAACCCCTGTGAGGGACAGCAGAGAGAGGCGTCATCATGTGTGTCTTGGCTGGGATACCAGAGGCCATCCGGTAGCTCCCTAATGGAGTCTTAACAAATTATAACACTGTCTGGAGATTATAATAATCCCTTGGTCTTGGACATTGGCTTCTGCACAGAACACTGAAAATGTTGTGAGTAATCAGAGGTATTACTAAAATGTGAATATAAATGTAATCATCTATAGTTGATAGATCCCAACTTGAGATCGGCTTAATGCATGTATCGATGTGAGATGGAGATTAGCAGGTAGCCTAGCAGTTAAGAGCCTTCCGGCAGTAACCGAAAGGTCGCTTTAGTCGAATCCCAGAGCCGACTAGGTGAAAAGTCGATGTGCCCTTGAGCAAGGCACTTAACCCTAAAATGGGAGTTTAGCACAAATTCTAACAGAATCTCAAATTAGGATTTGGCCCTCAACAATAGCCTGCGTTCAATTTCAGAACATAAGGTCAATCACTGGAGATGAAGCTATTGACTATTGGAGAGTTTCTGTAGACTACGTATATATAATTGTGTCTCACCAGGAGAGTTCATAGGCAGACAGATGAGGGACTTGTTCTTGTGAGACGGACCATTACTGGTGTTGGCCAGGAGACACATCCAGTCAGCCTGGGTGCCGTTAGTGGTCCACATCTTACCACCGTTCACCACATACTCATCCCCTTCACGCACCGCGTTCGTCTTGATGGCTGGGGGGGGAGAAAGAGAGAGAAAAAAAATAGGACTTGTTCTGTAGAACAACCATTTCTAAACAACTGTGGCCCACCCCTGTCTTAACACACAGCCCAAAAGGAATCACACTATGGGGAACGCTGCTGTGGTTTGAGATACAATTTCCATGAGGACAGATCTATAGTATAAAAAATATCCAGAAATGTTCCATACTCACAAAAAGCGTATTTATCTCAAATGTTGTGCACAATTTTGTTTACATCCCTCTTAGTGAGCATTTCTCCTTTGCCAAGATAATCCATCCACCTGACAGGTGTGGCATATCAAGAAGCTGATTAAACAGCATGATCATTACACAGGTGCACCTTGTGCTGGGTACAATAAAAGGACACCCTAAAATGTGCAGTTTTGTCACACAACACAATGCCACAGATGTCTACATTTTGAGGGAACACGCAGTTGGCATGCTGACTGCAGGAATGTCCACCAGATTTGTTGCCAGAGAATTGAATGTTAATTTCGCTACCACGTCATTTTAGAGAATTTGGCAGTACGCCTAACCGGCCTCACAACTGCAGACCACGTGTAACCATGTAAGCCCAGGATCTCCACATCGGATTCTTCACCTGCAGGATCATCTGAGACCAGCCACTCGGACCGCTGATGAAACTGAGAAGTATTTCTGTCTGTAATAAAGCCCTTTTGTGGGGAAAAAATAATTCTGATTGGCTGGGCCTGGCTCCCCAGTGGGTGGGCCTATGCCCTCCCAGACCCACCCATGGCTGTGCACCTGCCCAGTCATGTGAAATCCATAGATTAGGGCCTAATGAATGTATTTCAATTGACTGATTTCCTCATATGAACTTTAACTCAGTAAAATGTTTGAAATTGTTGTATATTACATTTATATTTTTGTTCAGTATAGATTCAACCGCAGGAAGATTTCTTCTTGAGCGGATGGTCAGTGTGCCGGAACATAATTACAAATAAATTGTGGACTTTTTTGTAAAACATTTCAAACCCTGCTTACATTTGTATACAAATCACATATACACTATAAATACACAAAAGTATGTGGACACCCCTTCAAATTAGTGGATTCGGCTACTTCAGCCACACCTGTTGCTGACAGGTGTATAAAGTCAAGCACACAGCCATGCAATCTCCATAGACAAACATTGGCAGTAGAGTGGCCTTACTGAAGAGCTCAGTGACTTTCAACGTGGCTTCGTCATAGGATGCCACCTTTCCAACAAGTCAGTTTGTCAAATTTCTGTCCTGCTAGAGCTTCCCCTGTCAACTTTAAGTGCTGTTGTAATACTTACTACTGAGTTCCAAACTGCCTCTGGAGGCAATGTCAGCATTAAGAACTGTTTGTCAGAAGCTTCATTAAATGGGTTTCCATGGTCGAGCAGCCGCACACAAGCTTAAGATCACCACGCGCAATGCCAAGTGTCGGCTGGAGTGTTGTAAAGCTCGCCGCCATTGGACTCTGGAGCAGTGGAAACGTGTTCTCTGGAGTGATGAATCACGCTTCCCTATTTAGCAGTCCGATGGACAAATCTGGGTTTGGCGGATTGCCAGGCTACCTGCCCGAATGCATAGTGCCAACTGTAAAGTTTGGTGGAGGAGGAATAATGGTCTGGGGCTGTTTTTCATGGTTCAGGCCCCTTAGTTCCAGTGAAGGGAAATGTTAACGCTACACCATACAATGACATTCTAGATGACTCTGTGCTTCCAACTTTGTGGCAACAGTTTGGGTAAGGCCCTTTCCTGTTTCAGCATAACAATGCCCCCATGCATAAAGCGAGGTCTATACAGAAATGGTTTGTCGAGATCGTAGTTGAAGAACTTGACGGGCCTGAACAGAGCCCTGACCTCAACACCTATGGGATGAATTGGAACGCCGACTGCGAGCCAGGCCTTATCGCCCAACATCAGTGCCCGACCTCACTAATGCTCTTGTGGCTGAATGGAAGCAAGTCCTCGCAGAAAAGTTCCAGCATCTAGTAGAAAGCCTTCCCAGAAGAGTGTCTGTTATAGCAGCAAAGGGGGACCAACTCCATATTAATGTCCATGATTTTGGAATGAGATGTTTGACAAGCAGGTGTCCACATACACTACATTACCAAAGGTCTCTCTCTATTTTGTGTGGGAATACTTTGGAACAGATTTCCAAAATGAATATCACTTGGAACCAAATTGCTGGTGTTTTTAGTCTTTCTTTTATGTCCAACAATAAAAAATATTTTTTCACGCTCAGTAAACTTGGGGGGACAAATAAAATCCCACGTGGGTGCGCCAGTTGGGGAACCCTGGTATAGATTAACAATTGATTGGTGCCCGATTAGAGCCTGGAGTGATATTACTCTAAACAGAACAGAAATCATTCTTTATTCTCCAAATCAGTGTCGGTGCACAGATAAGCATGCCTTGAAGTTCTTCCTGCTTTGAACAAGATGAAACAAGGGAATAAATATATATATTTGTTATTTTCATGCTATCATTTGCCATTAAGAGTGTTTTAATCATGCTGGTGCTCTGATGTCCCCCGCATTAGAAATAGATAAAGCCTCCTTTTCCGTCCCAGATTGGTTGAGTGTTTACTGAGAATCTGCTTGAGGGATGAGCGGAAGTCAGGCCATAATAAAATACTAGTGGGATACTAAATGAAGGCAACGTACTAGCAACATCTGAGCCGGCTCCGACTTCACTCACTCCCAGACAGGCCACTTTGTCTCCCATTATGGAGGGTAGCAGAAACTCCTTCTTCAGCTCTGTAGAGCCAAACCTACAGTATATGCCATTTAGCAGTGTCACAAAACACAGAGACAATGGGGTTAAAGAGCTGATCAAGTAACTGTTCCGTAAGACTTCCAGTCATTGAGCTAACGCTAGTTAGCTTCTTTCAAACTGCACATAGAAACATAACAATGGAATCCATAAGTTCATCTGAGCCTGGGCAAGTAGAAAAAGGGCTTAGTTGCCAAAACCTCGCACTAAGCTTATTTTGCTACAGTGGGGGAAAAAAGTATTTGATCCCATGCTGATTTTGTACATTTGCCCACTGACAAAGAAATGATCAGTCTATAATTTTAATGGTAGGTTTATTAGAACAGTGAGAGACAGAATAACAACAAAAATATCCAGAAAAACGCATGTCAAAAATGTTATAAATTGATTTGCATTTTAATGAGGGAAATAAGTATTTGACCCCCTCTCAATAAGAAAAAATTCTGGCTCCCAGGTGTCTTTTATACAGGTAACAAGATGAGATTAGGAGCACACTCTTAATAAAGGGAGTGCTCCTAACCGCAGCTTGTTACCTGTATAAAAGACACCTGTCCACAGAAGCAATCAATCAATCAGATTCCAAACTCTTCACCATGGCCAAGACCAAAGAGCTCTCCAAGGATGTCAGGGACAAGATTGTAGACCTACACAAGGCTGGAATGGGCTACAAGACCATCGCCAAGCAGCTTGGTGAGAAGGTGACAACATTTGGTGCGATTATTCCCAAATGCAAGAAACACAAAAGAACTGGCAATCTCCCTCGGCCTGGGGCTCCATGCAAGATCTCACCTCGTGGAGTTGCAATGATCATGAGAACGGTGAGGAATCAGGCCAGAACTACACAGGAGGATCTTGTCAATGATCTCAAGGCAGCTGGGACCATGTCACCAAGAAAACAATTGGTAACACACTACGCCGTGAAGGACTGAAATCCTGCAGCGCCCGCAAGGTCCCCCTGCTCAAGAATACATATACATGCCCATCTGAAGTTTGCCAATGAACATCTGAATGATTCAGAGGACAACTGGTGAAAGTGTTGTGGTCAGATGAGACCAAAATGGAGCTCTTTGGCATCAACTCAACTCGCCGTGTTTGGAGGAAGAGGAATGCTGCCTAAGAACACCATCTCCACCGTCAAACATGGAGGTGGAAACATTATGCTTGGGGGTGTTTTTCTGCTAAGGGGACAGGACAACTTCACCGCATCATTTGACGGGGCCATGTACCATCAAATCTTGGGTGAGAACCTCCTTCCCTCAGCCAGGGCATTGAAAATGGGTCGTGGATGGGTATTCCAGCATGACAATGACCCAAAACACACAGCCAAGGCAACAAAGGAGTGGCTCAAGAAGAAGCACATTAAGGTCCTGGAGTGGCCTAGCCAGTCTCCAGACCTTAATCCCATAGAAAATCTGTGGAGGGAGCTAAAGCTTCGAGCTGCACAACGTCAGCCTCGAAACCTTAATGACTTGGAGAAGATCTGCAAAGAGGAGTGGGACAAAATCACTCCTGAGATGTGTGCAAACCTGGTGGCCAACTACAAGAAACGTCTGACCTCTGATTGCCAACAAGGGTTTTGCCACCAAGTACTAAGTCATGTTTTGCAGAGGGGTCAAATACTTATTTCCCTCATTAAAATGCAAATCATTTTATAACATTTTTGACATGCGTTTTTCTGGATATTTTTGTTGTTATTCTGTCTGTCACTGTTCATATAAACCTACCATTAAAATTATAGACTGATCATTTCTTTGTAAGTGGGCAAACGTACAAAATCAGCAGGGGATGAAATACTTTTCCCCCCACTGTATGTATAATTAATAACATACATACAGCTGCTTCACTCATCATCAACATGATATATTCTGAAGTATTTAAACATCTGTCAATTATTACTTGTAGAAGCCACTAAGTCCTAGTTTTGGATTGTTGGTGTGCATATTGAAGCGGAGATGTCAGAAGAGTGGGTTGTCTCCAAGTCCTCACAAAAGCTTGACTTTACAAATGTTTCTTGTGTTTGTGTGTCAGTGGGAATCAGAGATTAATTTATGCAGTTTAGAAAGGAAATTACATTGGGAAGGGTGGAGGTCCAAAGGGAAAAAGCTATGTGATTGTGCAATTGATTGTATGTTTTTACTTTCCTCTAATAAAATATTATACAAAATTAAAATGAAATGACTTGCTTGATTGGCTCATAATGAAAATATCATGGCTATGGGCCAGATGGGTGCATATACATTACCTGGCCAGGGCAGGTGTGGCCATATCGGTCTGGACTCCGATGGCCATGGGGATGCCTCCACAGCGGATGTTACCCAGCTCTTCTGACACGGCTATACTGTAGCTGAAGTCCAGACCCAGGCCTCCATACTCTGCACAGAACACATAAACACAATGACTACCACTCTGTAGCACTCACTTCTGGAATCATGAAGTGCTTTGAGAGGCTGGTTATGGCATACATTAACTCCACCATCCCATCCCCCCTAGACCCACTCCAATTTGTATACCACCCCAACAGATCCATAAATGATGCAATCTCAATTGCTCTCCACACTGCCCTCACCCACCTAGATAAGAGTAATACCTGCGTGAGAATGCTGTTCATTTGACTACAGCTCAGCGTTCAAAACCCCTCCAAGCTCGTCACCAAGCTTAGGACCCTTTGCAACTGAATCCTGGACTTCCTGACGGGCCGACCCCAGCGCGGGAGGGTAGGCAACATCCCCTCCGCCACGCTGACCCTTAACACAGAGGCCCCACTGGGGGGTGTGCTTAGTTCCCTCCTGTACTCCCTGTTCACCCACAACTGTGTGGCTATGCACGACTCCAACACCATTATCAAGTTCTCTGACGACACGAAGTGATAGGCCTGAGTCAGCATACAGGGAGGTCAGTGACCTGGCAATGTGGTGCCAGAGCAACAACCTCTCCCTCAACGTCAGCAAGACCAAGGAGCTGATTGTGGACTACAGGAAAAGGGGGTCGAGCACGTCCCCATCCACAGGGCGGTAGCGGAGCAGGTAGACAGCTTCATGTTCCTCGGTGTCCAAATCACTAGACTTAAAATGGTCCAAACACACACGCACAGTCGGGAAGAAGGCGCGACAGTGCCTCTTCCCCCTCAGAAGGTTGAAAAAGTTTGGCAAAAGGTTCTACAGTCGTACCATTAAGAGCATATTGACTGGCTGCATCACTGCTTAGTATGACAATAGCACTGCCCTTGATGGCATTGTGCTACACAGGGTTGTGGGGACAGTTCAGTAAATCACTAGGGCCGAGCTCCCTGCCACCCAGGACATCTATATCAGGCGGTGTGAAAAGAAGGCCTGGAAAATCATCAAAGACTCCAACCACCCAAGCCATAGATTTTCTCTGCTGCTGCATGGCAAGAGGTACCGGTGAATCAAGTCTGACATCAACAGCCTCTTGAACAGCTTCTATCCCCAAGCAATACAACTGATAAATAGCTAACAAAATAGCTACACTGAGTTAACCTGGCCCTACACACTCACACACACTGTCACTCCAACACACACACAAACACTGACTCCATAATTTGCTCACTCACACATAATATGCACATACATTTATACTGACTCTACACACCCACTCACATACAAGCTGCTGCTACTCTGTTTATCTTATATCCTGTTGCGTAATCCCCTTACCCTTATACATATCTACCTCCATCACTCCAGTATCCCTGCACTGGACTTTTTAAATATTTCCTTTATATAGTATGCTTACTTAATTGCGTATTTAATATTTCCTATTCTTATTTCTCGTGTTTTTTTCTAGTATTACATTGTTATTGATTATTGCATTGTTGGGTTTTGAGTTTGCAAGAAAGGCAATTCACTGTACTTGTGCATGTGACTTTAAAACTTGAAACTTAAACAAACACCCTCTTAAAGGGATAGTGATCCACATTAAAACATGACATATTGGTTTCCTTACCCTGTAAGCAGTCTATGGACATGGTAAGACAGCAATCCATGCTTTTAGTTTACCTAGCCACTGTCTCCAAATGCTAACTTTTTAGCTTTTGTGGCACAAATCCAACGCATGTCAATATCTCCTGCATTTACCGCGCTTCATGTCCAAATCATCTTAAAGTAACTTTATTGTACTACCTAATCGATTATATAGGATTTAGCATAACTTTAGATATCCTAGTAGCCTGGTTGCCCAGCAACCTAATAATCAAGGCTTGGAAAGTATTTCTGTGAGTTTGTGCTCAGTGACACTACAAAAGCAGCTCTAAGGTGACACAGAAAATAGAATACATTAGAAATGATTTCTTTACTTCTCACTTGAATGTCAAATTGGACAATTTACATTAATCAACTAGCTCAAATCTGCCGAATGGAACCAGACAGTAATTCAATAGGAAGATAACAGTCCAAATCCTTTTTTCTGATTTTATCATGTTAGTTATGAACACCACAAAGCGTGACTAAACATCAGACACGGGATAAAATGACAGACACTAATGATGACAAGGATGAATAACAACAAGAACATTGACACCAGATAGTTCTATTCTCTCAACTCCAGCCAGAAGGGTCAGAGTCACCTGCCAAATGGCTCTCAGAATATTGCAGCCAGGGGGAAAACTGTGGCAGAATAAGGAAAACACTGAACATCGGGGCCAAAAACTAGAGGAAACAGGCACAGCTGTGTGGAGATAAATGTGTGACAGGCCTGGAACCCTGTGGACCTTATAGACAGAGGTGCGACTGAGTTTTAGCAAAACAGCCCAGCGCGATAGTGGAGCGAAGGAAAGCAAACAGAATCACTGCCAGACAAAGATATCCCTTACATGTATGTTTTTGCAGGACGGGGTCCCACTATAGCACAACAATGACCCACCTAAAACAAAACATTAAGGGCTTAATGAAGCCTTCCTAAGCTCTTCATAAGGTCTCCATAAGATCTACATCAAATCAAATTGCATTAGTCACATGTGCCGAATACAACAGGTGTAGTAGACCTTACCGTGAAATGCTTACTTACAAGCCCTTAACCATCAATGCAGTTCAAGAAATAGAGTTAAGAAAATATTTACTAAAAAACTAAAGTAAAAAAATAAAAACAAAAAGTAACAAGAAAATTACATAACAATATCGAGGCTATATACAGGGGGTACCGGTACCGTGTCAATGTGCGGGGGTACAGATTAGTCGAGGCAATTTGTAAAGTGACTATGAATAGATAATAAACAGCGAGTAGCAGCAGTGTAAAAACAATGGGATGGCCATTTGATGAATTGTTCAGCAGTCTAATGGCTTGGTGGTAGAAGCTGTTAAGGAACCTCTTGGACCTAGATTTGGCGCTCCAGTATCGCTTGCCATGCGGTACTGGGTGACTGGAGTCTAAGACAATTTTTAGGGCCTTCCTCTGATAACGCCTAGTATATAGGTCCTGGATGGCAGGAAGCTTGGCCCCAGTGATGTACTGGGCCGAACGCACTACCCTCTGTAGCGCCTTACGGTCAGATGCCGAGCAGTTGCCATACCAGGTGGTGATGCAACCAGTCAGGATGATCTCGATGGTGCAGCTGTAGAACTTTTTGAGGATCTGGGGAGCCATGCCAAATCTTTTCAGTCTCCTGAAGGGGAAAAGGTGTCGTCATGCCCTCTTCATGACTGTCTTGGTGTGTTTGGACCATGATAGTTTGATGGTGATGTGGACACCAAGGAACTTGAAACTCTCGACCCGCTCCACTACAGCCCTGTCGATGTTAATGGGGGCCTGTTCGGCCCTCCTTTTCCTATAGTCCACGATCAGCTCCTTTGTCTTGCTCACATTGAGGGAGAGGTTGTTGTCCTGGCAGTGTCTCTGACCTCCTCCCTATAGGCTGTCTCACCGTTGTCGGTGATCAGGCCTACCAGTTGTGTCGTCAGCACACTTAATGATGGTGTTGGAGTCGTGCTTGGCCACGCGGTCGTGGGTGAACAGGGAGTACAGGAGGAAACTAAGCACGCACCCCTGAGGGGCCCCCGTGTTGACGATCAGCTTGCAGATGTGTTGTTGCCTACTCTTACCACCTGGGGGCGGCCCGTCAGGAAGACAAAGATCCAGTTGCAGAGGAAGGTGTTAAGTCGCAGGGTCCTTAATTATAATTTTATTTATTTAACCTTTAACTAGGCAGGTCAGTTAAGAACAAATTCTTATTTACAATGACGGCCTACCAATAGGCCTCCTGTGGGGACGGGGGATTAAATATTTAAAATAAATATAATATAATGTGGCGTACAGCAGGTCAGCTCTCCGGCCAGGACTAATTGGGGCTGGTGAGTAATCAAGGGCTGATTGCTCACCAGCTGTACGAGTCCCATAAAGCTGACAGAAGGGTAGCACACAGGAGAGAGACTGGGGAAGAAAGGACTCCTGGGGATGGTTCCAGACGTAACCGGAGAGAGTTCAGTTTTTGCTCTCCACAGGATACAGCAAGACCCGGAGCCCAGAAGACGGTATCCCGGAGAGGGTCTCATGGGGGAGACCTATGCTTTTCTTTTGAACTATTAGGTTAATAAACACCTTTGAAACTGAGCTAATCCTACTCTGTCCGTGTATGATCTGTGTAAACGTTATGACCCAACCCTCTGGTCTGCCACAATAAATATAGGACAACACACACATCACGACAAGAGAGACAACAACACTACATAAAGAGAGACCTAAGACAACAACATAGCAAGGCAGCAACACATGACAACACAGCATGGTAGGAACACAACATGACAACAACATGGTAGAAACACATGAGTCTTTGAATAAAGAGACTGAGATAAAACTGTCCAGTTTGAGTGTTTGTTGCAGCTCGTTCCAGTCGCTAGCTGCAACGAACTGAAAAGAGGAGCGACCCAGGGATGTGCGTGCTTTGGGGACCTTTAAACAGAATGTGACTGGCAGAACGGGTGTTGTATGTGGAGGATGAGGGCTGCAGTAGATATCTCAGATAGGGGGGAGTGAGGCCTAAGAGGGTTTTATAAATAAGCATCAACCAGTGGGTCTTGCGACGGGTATACAGAGATGACCAGTTTACAGAGGAGTATAGAGTGCAGTGATGTGTCCTGTAATGAGCATTGGTGGCAAATCTGATGGCCGATTGGTAAAGAACATCTAGCCGCCCAAGAGCACCCTTACCTGCCGATCTATAAATTACATCTCCGTAATCTAGCATGGGTAGGATGGTCATCTGAATCACGTTTAGTTTGGCAGCTGGGGTGAAAGAGGACCGTTTACGATAGAGGAAACCAAGTCTAGATTTAACTTTAGTCTGCAGCTTTGATATGTGCTGAGAGAAGGACAGTGTACCATCTAGTCATACTCCCAAGTACTTGTATGAGGTGACTACCTCAAGCTCCAAACCCTCAGAGGTAATAATAACACCGGTGGGGAGGGGCATTCTTCCTACCAAACCACATGATCTTTGTTTTGGAGGTGTTCAGAACAAGGTTAAGGGTAGAGAAAGCTTGCTGGACACTAAGAAAGCTTTTTTTTAGCAAATCAGACATCAATAAACTGAGCGGAACCCAGATTGCGTACCCGAAAGAATATTATACACATCAAGAAAGCCAGTCAGTTGATTATTGACAAGTGTTTCCAACACTTTTGATTAACAGGGCAAAATAGAAATAGACCTATAACAGTTAGGATCAGCTTGATCTCCCCCTTTAAATAAAGGACGAACAGTGGCTGCCTTCCAAGCAATGGAAACCTCCCAGAAAGGAGAGACAGGGTAAAAAAGTTGGAGATAGGCTTGGTGATGATCGGGGCAGCAACCTTAAAGAAGAAAGGGTATAAACCATCTGACCCAGAAGGTTTTTTTGGGGTCAAGTTTAAGGAGCTCCTTTAGCACCTCGGACTCTTTGTGGCAGGGCAGGGGGAAAAGAGGGAGAAGCATCGGGGATATTCGCATAAGAAGGGGTGGGAGATGAGGAAATGTTGCACAGGCAAGGATATATATATATATATATATATATATATATATATATATATATATATATATATATATATATATATATATATATATATATATATATATATATATACACACATACATACATACATACATACATATATACACACACACACACACACACATATACACATACATACACAGTTGAAGTCGGAAGTTTACATACACTTAGGTTGGAGTCATTAAAACTCGTTTTTCAACCACTCCACAAATTTCTTGTTAACAAACTATAGTTTTGGCAAGTCGTTTAAGATATCTACTTTGTTCATGACACAAGTAATTTTTCCAACATTTGTTTACAGACAGATTATTTCACTTATGATTCACATTGTATGACAATTCCAGTGGGTCAGAAGTTTACATACACTAAGTTGACTGTGCCTTTAAACAGCTTGGAAAATTGCAGAAAATGATGTCATGGTTTAGAAGCTTCTGATAGGCTAATTGACATAATTTGAGTCAATTGGTGGTGTACCTGTGGATGTATTTCAAGGCCTACCTTCAAACTCAGTGCCTCTTTGCTTGACATCATGGGAAAATCAAAAGACATCAGCCAAGACCTCAGAAAATAAAATTGTAGACCTCCACAAGACTGGATCATACTTGGGAGCAATTTCCAAACGCCTGAAGGTACCACGTTCATCTGTACAAACAATAGTACGCAAGTATAAACACCATGGGACCACGCAGCCGTCATACCGCTCAGGAAGGAGACGCGTTCTGTCTCCTAGAGATGAACGTACTTTGGTGCGAAAAGTGCAAATCAATCCCAGAACAACAGCAAAGGACCTTGTGAAGACCTTGTGAAGATACTGGAGAAAACAGGTACAAAAGTATATATATACACAGTAAAACGAGTCCTATATCGACATAACCTGAAAGGCCGCTTAGCACTGCTCCAAAACCACCATAAAAAAACAAGACTACGGTTTGCAACTGCACATGGGGACAAAGATTGTACTTTTTCGAGAAATGTCCTCTGGTCTGATGAAACAAAAATAGAACTGTTTGGCAATAATGGCCATCGTTATGTTTGGAGGAAAAAGGGGGAGGCTTGCAAGCCGAAGAACACCATCCCAACCGTGAAGCACGGGGATGGCAGCATCATGTTGTGGGGTGCTTTGCTGCAGGAGGGACTGGTGCACTTCACAAAATAGATGGCATCATGAGGTAGGAAAATGATATGGATATATTGAAGCAACATCTCAAGACATCAGTCAGGAAGTTAAAGCTTGGTTGCAAATGGATCTTCCAAATGGACAATGACCCCAAGCATACTTCCAAAGTTGTGGCAAAATGGCTTAAGGACAACAAAGTCAAGGTATTGGCGTGGCCATCACAAAGCCTTGACCTCAATCCTATAGAAAATGTGTGGGTAGAACTGAAAAAGTGTGTGCGAGCAAAGGAGGCCTACAAACCTTACTCAGTTACACCAGGTCTGTCAGGAGGAATGGACCAAAATTCACCCAACTTATTGTAGGAAGCATGTGGAAGGCTACCTGAAACATTTGACCCGAGTTAAACAATTTAAAGGCAATGCTACCAAATACTAATTGAGTGTATGTAAACTTCTGACCCACTGGGAATGTGATGAAAGAAATAAAAGCTGAAATAAATCATTCTCTCTACTATTATTCTGACATTTCATATTCTTCAAATAAAGTGGTGATCCTAACTGACCTAAAACAGGGAATATTTACTAGGATTAAATGTCAGGAATTATGAAAAACTGAGATTAAATGTATTTGGCTAAGGTGTATGTAAACTTCTGACTTCAACTGTATATATCTCAATGGAATAGTTGTAAGCACTTCATAAGCTCTACATAACTCCATTTATAAGCCCCTCTATAGCAAAATGAGCCCTAACAATATGAGAGTAGTGCTCGAGAGTGGCGCCGGAGAAGGCAGACGTTTTACGTGCCCCCAACCGTTTGTGATTATTGTTTGTTTATTTACATTGTTTGTAACTTGTTTTTTTACTTATTTTGCACATAATGTTGCCGCTACCATCTCTTATGACCGAAAATAACTTCTGGACATCAGGACTGCGATTACTCACCATGGTCTAGCAGAATACTTTCATTCCTTTAACGAGTCTGACGAGGCCGATGCGAACAATACAATGCTTTCTCGGGAATAGGCCCAGATTCCCGTGATTTGCGTGAAGAGGAGGCGGAGAAAAAGGGGCCGGAGGGCGGGCTGCCTTCTGAGAATTCGTAGGCGATCGAATAAACCCCCACTTCCTTCCATTCTGCTAGCAAACGTGCAATCTTCAGAAAAATAGATGACCTACGCGGAAGATGAAACTACCAACAGGACATCCAAAACTGTAATATCTTATGCTTCACGGAGACGTGGCTGAACGACGACACCATCAACATACAGCTGGCTGGTTATACTTTGTACTGGCAGGATAGAACAGCGGCATCTGGTAAGACAAGGGGCGTCGGACTATGTATTTTTGTAAATAACAGCTGGTGTATGATATCTAAGGAAGTCTCAAGCTATTGCTCGCATGAGGTAGAGTATCTCATAATAAACTATAGACCACACTACCTACCTAGAGAGTTTTCATCTGTATTTTTCGTAGCTGTTTACATACCACCACAGTCTGAGGCTGGCACTAAGACAGCATTGAATGAGCTGTATTCCGCCATAAGCAAACAAGAAAACGCTCACCCAGAGGCACCGCTCCTAGTAGCCGAGGACTTTAATGCAGGGAAACTTAAATCAGTTTTACCAAATTTCTATCAGCATGTTAAATGTGCTACCAGAGGAATAAAAACTCTGGACCACCTTTACTCCACACACAGAGACGCATAAAAAGCTCTCCCTCGCCTTCCATTTGGCAAATCTGACCATAATTCTATCCTCCTGATTCCTGCTCACAAGCAAAAATTAAAGCATGAAGCACCAGTGACTAGATCAATAAAAATGAAGCAGATGCTAAGCTACAGGACTGTTTTGCTAGCACAGACTGGAATATGTTCCGGGATTCCTCAGATGGCATTGAGGAGAACACCACATTAGTCATTGGTTTAATCAATAAGTGCATCGATGACATTGTCCCCAGTGACCGTATGTACATACCCCAACCAGAAGCCATGGACTACAGGCAACATCCAGTGAGCTAAAGGCTAGAGCTGCCGCTTTCAAGGAGCGGGACTCTAACCCGGAAGCTTATAAGAAATCCCGCTATGCCCTCCGACGAACCATCAAACAGGCAAAGCATCAATACCGGACTAAGATCAAATCGCACTACACCGGCTCCGATGCTCGTCAGATGTGGCAGGGCTTGCAAACTATTACAGACTGCAAAGGGAAGCACAGCCGAGAGCTGCCCAGTGACACAAGCCTACCAGACGAGCTAAACTACTTCTATGCTCGCTTTGAGGCAAATAACACTGAAACATGCATGAGAGCACCAGCTGTTCTGGAAGACTGTGTGATCACGCTCTCCGCAGCCGATGTGAGTAAGAACTTTAAACAGGTCAACAGTCACAAGGCCGCAGGGCCAGACGCATTACCAGGACATGTACTGCGAGCATGCGCTGACCAACTGGCAAGTGTCTTCACTGACATTTTCAACCTCTCCCTGTCCGAGTCTGTAATACCAACATGTTTTAAGCAGACCACCATTGTGCCTCTGCCCAAGAACACTAAGGTAACCTGCCTAAACGACTATGTGAGAATGCTATTCATTGACTACAGCTCAGCGTTCAACACCCTAGTGCCATCAAAGCTCATCAATAAGCTAAGGACCCTGGGACTAAACACCTCCCTCTGCAACTGGATCTTGAACTTCCTGACGGCCCCCCCCCCCCCAGGTGGTAAGGGTAGGTAACAACACATCCGCCACGCTGATCCTCAACACAGGGGCCCCCTCAGGGGTGCGTGCTCAGTCCCCTCCTGTACTCCCTGTTGACTCATGATTGCACGGCCAGGCATGACTCCAACACCATCATTAAGTTTGCCGATGACACAACAGTGGTAGGCCTGATCACAGACAAGACAGCCTATAGGGAGGAGGTCAGAGACCTGGCCGTGTGGTGCCAGGACAACAACCTCTCCCTCAACATGATCAAGACAGAGGAGATGATTGTGGACCACAGGAAAAAGAGTCCTGAGCTCGCCCCCATTCTCATCGACGGGGCTGCAGTGGAGCAGGTTGAGAGCTTCAAGTTCCTTCAAGTCCACATCACCAACAAACTAACATGGTCCAAGCACACCAAGACAGTCGTGAAGAGGGCACGGCAAAACCTATTCCCCATCAGGAGACTGAAAAGATTTGGCATGGGTTCTCAGATCCTCAAAAGGTTCTACAGCTGCACCATCGAGAGCATCCTGACTGGTTGCATCACTGCCTGGTATGGCAACTGTCGGCCTCTGACCTCAAGGCACTACAGAGGGTAGTGCAAACGGTCCAGTACATCACTGGGGCCAAGCTTCCTGCCATTCAGGACCTCTATACCAGGAGGTGTCAGAGGAAGGCCCTAAAAATTGTCAAAGACTCCAGCCACCCTAGTCATGGACTGTTCTCTCTGCTACTGCATGGCAACCGGTACCGGAGCGCCAAGTCTAGGTCCAAGAGGGTTCTAAACAGCTTCTACCCCCAAGCCATAAGACTCCTGAACACCTAATCAAATGGCAACCCAGAGTTTTTGCATTGTCCCCCCTCTTTTACACCACTGCTACTTTCTGTTGTTATCATCTATGCATAGTAACTTTAATAACTCTACCTACATGTACATATTACCTCAACTAACCAGTGCCCCCGCACATGGACTCTGTACCGGTAGCCCCCTGTATATAGTCTCGCAATTGCTATTTTACTGCTGCTCTGTAATTGCTTGTTACTTTTATTTCTTATTCTTATCCATATTTTTAAAAACGGCATTGTTAGTTAGGGGCTCGTAAGTAAGCATTTCACTGTAAGGTCTACATCTGTTGTATTCGGCACGTGACAATTTAAAAAAAAAATTGATATCGATGGGTTTCTAAGACAGACAGTCATCCTCATAGATTTCTGTATTGAACATGCATGTAGATTAGACAGACTGTAAATCAGTGGAATAGTTGTCTGAGAACGAACCATTTAATTGTCCGTGTCTCCAGAGGGAGGCGAACCTGGGAAGTCTCTAGGCCAATGAATCACTCATGGGTGTATCAATGACGACTGCCACTACGATAGACACGATTGGCTCACTGGACTACAATGTATTTCAATGACACGTCCTCATGAGAATTCTACAGTAAGTAAAATGGAACGCAAAAAAAGTAACTGACTCATAATCCCTTAGTTTAAGAATAACGAGTCACTGGTACAGTATGTGTAATATAATTATATTATTACAACAGGAGTCTCTCTGGATAAGAGCGTCTGCTAAATCATTCAAACGTAATGTCAATGTAATGACTGAGGATGAAGAGTGGAGGGCACTAAGGGAGAAAGTCAGGGGCAACATAACATTGGACCATCATAACAGAACTATCAGAAAAATGTTGACCAGTGGAAAACCCGGCTGGGTTGCCAAGTCTCGTAAATCGGGCCGGAGACAGGCCAATGTCAGAGACTGAACTCTGAATCCCACTGTCCTGTCTGGGCGTGGAATAACATTACTCACACACACACACACACACACACACACACACACACACACACACACACACACACACACACACACACACACACACACACACGGAGGTAGAGGTCACCCATGTTCTGCTCCCTGTTGTCTGGGCACACTTTCCTGTTCTGGTTCTCTTGCTTATGGAAGAAAAGGGGAGAGTTTGTGTGTGTGTGTGTGAGCAGCAGAGTTTTTTCCTGTTTCATGGTGGGTAATGGAGTGATATAATCAGCTGAAGAGCAATCTGGCTCTGAAGCTTTATTAATGTGAAGGCTGGCTCCAGTACAGTGCCTCCAAACTTTAGATATCATTTCTAGAAACTGGAGTAGGTTGGTCGTGACCTATGGATAAATAAATAGTCTAAATATGAATGTTTCATACGTTGATATCTGCCAGGTTTTGTACTGTACCACAGCGCCAAGAGAGAGGTGTTCCAAGAAATTAAAAGCTTTGAAATACAAGTTGAAGCTGCTTTTAAGTTTAAGCTTGCATGCTTGGCACTAAAGGGCCCGAGTTTTTTGCCTTTAAGCCCTAGACCTCTCATTCCAAAACTTCCAAAACTCCCCTGCGCTCTACAAGTCCGTCATTGTTCACAGCTAAGTCTTTTTCGTCATCTGAAGATAAGGATGTATCATGGTCCACACATACTAACACAGTCGTGAAGAAGGCACAACGTCTCTTCCCCCTCAGGAGGCTGAAAAGGTTATACAGCTGCACCATTGAGAGCATCTTGACTGGCTGCATCATCGCTTGGTATGGTAACTGCACAGCTTCTACCCCCAAGCCATAAGACTGCTTAACAGTTAGTTTAATAGTTAGTCCGGGTAGCTATTTGGCTATCTGCATTGACCTTCTTTGCATTAACCTTCTTCACTCATCACATACGCTGCTGTTACTGTTTATTATCTGTCACTTTATTCCTAGTTATATGTACATACAGTATATACCTCAATTACCTCGTACCCTTGCACATCGACTGAGTACTGGTACCCTGTGTATATAGCCAAGTTGTCGTAACTCATTATGTATATTACGTGTTTTACTTTTCTATTAATTCTCTATTTTCTTTCTCGCTGCATTGTTGGGAAGGACCTGTAAGCATTTCACTATTAGTCTACACCTGTTTTTTTACGAAGCATGTGACGAATAAAATTGTATTTCATTTGATTATTTGACATTTAAATCCCTCAATGGCTATTTGTTCTGTGAAAACCATTCCCAGTCCATCTGGTATTTCTCCATCCCAACAGTACAGGCCTAAGCCTCCTGGTCGGGGTAATCCTCTCCCATTCCAATCAATCTAACTACTCTGAGAGCTTGACATGTTAGTCAACGTTTCAGCATAGACGAGCGTTATATTGGGGATAGACCACAAAACATCTCAGAGTAGAAAAAGTGATAAGAATAGAGACATTATACTCCTACTCTTATTGGTAAAAATAAAAGCTATGCATCCAAGCCTCTTTAGTCATAAGAGTCCCATCTAGTCGACATATTTAGGAGACCTCGTGAGCTGTCCTAACCAGTTAATAGTTACCAGCAGGTGCCTTGATCATAGAAAAAGGCAGCCAGTCAGGGGTTCCTGAGCCACATGCAATTGCTTTAGAGTTGAAAGAATGTGTTGATATTTCTATATGATTAAACCATAAATAATCTAGACCTACATGGAACATTATCTCTTCGCTTTTTACAATTAATTCACGAGGCCTGTTTCACATGATATGCCTCAATACTTATAACCACTCCTTCCTTCCTTCCTTGTTCGTCCATCATAGGTTGATGATGACCCTAACACGATTCATTAGGATTAGTGTGGGGTACGGTGAGTGCGCAGATGGCTGATGAGGCCAATCTGAGCCCAGAAACATGCTTTGGCACACTGGACATGATATCTTGGTAAAAGTCTCCTGAGGGACGGCTCTACTAATACTGGTCTTTCGCTGTTGTCTCTTCACCATTGCATTTTTGGTCCTGCTTGTTCCAGAGGTTGTAGCGCCATCCCGGATTCGATTCCGCCAGATGGGATGATCCTGAGAAATGATTTCTCATGACTTTAGATCAATGTTAAAGCTCAAGGGATGCCTTCAGGGTGTCTATAAATCGTTTCTTTGGCTCACATTGTGCTCACTTCCCTTTCTTCAGCTCTATGAACAAGATCTGCTTATAAAGATGTGTAGCAGGCATCCTGGTCACATGGCCCACCCATCTGAGCTGAGCTTTCAGAAGCAATGTGGGAATACTCATCATGTCGGCACGGCTGAGGACTTCAGTGTCTGGGATTCTGTCCTGCTGCTTGATCCTCAGGTGCATCCTGAAACAGTTCAGGTGAAAGTTATTTAGTTTCCTGGCATGGCATCGGTAGACTGTCCAGGTTTTGCAGCAATAAGTAAGGGCTGGTAATCTGACTGCCTGGTAAACCTTCAGTTTTGTAGCCAGTTTGATGCCTTTTCTATCCCACACCGAATCTCGCAGACGGCCAAAGGCTGTACTAGCCTTGGTGATACTGATGTTTGTTTCTTCGTCTATGTGAACTCGCACGGGACATTGTGCTACCAAGGTAAGTGAATTTGTCCACAGCTGACAGTTTCTGACCTTTCACAGAGATGGTTTGGTCCACGTAAGGATTACTGGGGGCAGAATGGTACTTACACTTCAGTTTTCTTTGTACTGATTGTGAGGCCGAAGTTGTCACAGGCAGATGAAAAGTTGTCGATAAAGATCTACAGGTCAGCAAGCAAGCCAACAGCTAATGCGCAGTCATCTGCAAACGAGGTTGCGGACAGTCACCTCCTCCACCTTTGTTATGTAATGTATCCTCCTCAGGCTGAAAAGCCCCCCATCAAAGCTGTAGATGAAACGGATCCCAGTGTGGTCATTTGGGAAGGCATCTTGCAGCATGGTGGAGAACATCATGCTAAACAAGGTTGGTGCTAGAACACTGCCTTGCTTCACTCCGTTTATGACTGGAAACTGCACAGAGTACTCTTGGTGATCTTGCACACTAGCCATCATGGAACTGATGCACCATTGTGATACATTTTTCTAGGCATTCAAACTTTGCCATGACCTTCCAGAGGCCGTCGCACCTTATGGTGTCAGAAGCCTTTGTCAGGTTGAAAAAAGTGAGGTACAGGTCAGAGTTTGGCGAGCTGTAAACATCATGTCAGTTGTTCCACAGTTCTGTCTGAAGCCACACTGGCTCTCGGGCAGCAGGTCTTGGTCTAGGTGTTCTTTTAGGCAGCTAGAATCCTCCTGCACTAAGATTTTTCCAGCAATTGACAGCAAGGATATACCTCTGTGATTGTAACAGGCTTGGTGATTGCCTTTCCTCTTGTAGAGGTGGTTAGCCCTTATCTGCTGAGGGACAGCTTCTTGTCTCCACAATGACTGGAAGAGGTCGGTTAGCTTCTCAACCAAACGAGGCCCTCCCACCTTGTAGGTTTCAGCTGGTATGGTGTCAGCTCCTGGAGCTTTTCCTGATGAGAGGAGACTGATACTTTTTTCGTTTCCTCCAGGGTGGGTAGGTCTGCAAGAGACAAGTTAATTTCAACTTGCGGCAGCCTGTTGATTGCTTCTTCATTTATTGAGGGCTGAGTTGAATTGTTCAGCCCATCTGGAAAGGATTTTGTCTTTCTCTCTGAGCAATGTAGTTCCATCCGCAATCAGAAAAGTTGAGGTTCATGAGGGTTGTGGGCCATAGACTGACTTGAGTGAATCGTAGTATTGTGTTGTTGCGGGCAGCATACGACTGAATCTCCTCTGCTTTCTGACTGAGCAAAGCATCCTGCATTGCTCTAAGCTTGAACTGGACTGTTTTGAGCTCTGTAGAATGCAGATTTCTGAGAGCTGTCCAATCTGCCTCAGCATCTTCAGATTTAAGGACTCTAAACGGTGATCTAGGGCTTCAACAAATTACTGCCGGATGTTCTCCTCTTTCACCGAGAGATGTTGAGTCGCTTTGATGATTTTTTGCCATGTTGACGTCTGATCCGGATGTTGAGCTCGGAGAAGAGTCGGTGATCTATCCAGCATTCTGCATTGCACATGGCCTTTTTCACCCTTGACATTATGTCTGTCTCTCCTCCTGACAATGTCAATCAAGTGCCAGTGTTTGGACCTTGCATCCATGTTGTTTTTTTGCGGTTGGAAGATTGTTTATGATGGTGACCTGCTTTTTGCCTGTAAATGGTGCTTCAGAAGGTGTAACTGGCTCCAACTTCTGCAACCTGTCCCGTGTCAGCTAGCCGGGTCTCACTTAGGGTGGCAATGTCAATTTTGTATTTGGCACGTTCTCTGCCAACAAGAGCGTGCGTCTCTCAGGTCTGTTTGGTCCTGCAGTGTCCATTAGTGTTCGGACATTCCAAGCACCAATATTAAGTGGTCACTTTTATTTTCTTTGTTCGACTGCTGAGGTGGGATCCCTTCCAGCTGCGGTTAGCAGGCCAGGGTAAAGTGAAGCAGACAATGTTTAGGACACCTCTTATAGCCCCTTCCTAATGCTGGGAAGGTGAGCAGTGTGAACCTGAATAGTACTGCTCAGACTGCTGCTGAGTTCCACTGGTGCTTCAGGTCAGTGAAAAGCGACCCAATATCCTGAGCCGCCTGTGTGCGAGTCCATGGCTACAGCTTCGTCAATCGCAGAAAGCCACAGGACTTTGGGTGATGGCTTCATGACTTGCGCTTTGAAGTGAGGGAGAGTTGTGCAGCTTTAACCTCATGCTCTCGTCCAGGGTCACCTGTATCCAGTGGCAAGACACTGTCAAGATGGCTGGAGATAATTCTGGATGCAGTGGATGGTCTGAGGAGACCTTCTGATGGCATATCCTCCACCAAGGGTTCACAGATCCAAACTCAGATATTGAGTTTCCCAGGTTAGTTAACCGCCGCCAGGGGTTCGGTGTTGGGAGCTGCTGGCAGTACTGACTCACCAGGGGGAACATGGAAAGCACCTGGTGTGCGCCTACGGTAGCAACTACTGTTCCCAGCAAAGACTGGTTGAACACCCAGCTGACCAGACAATAAAGAGCACACATAACTACTAGGCTAATAAATAAATAGTATAATTTGATTACAGAATGTTATTTCAAGTTTGGAGCACAATATCTATCACATTGTTAAAATGTTAAAATACCATAAATTGGGCATCTAGGGCTTAACTATTTATTTTATTTTTATTTATTTAACCTTTATTTTTAAGAACAAATTCTTATTTACAATGACGGCCTACCCCGGCCAAACCCGGACGACGCTGGGCCAATTGTGCGCCACCCTATGGGACTTCCAATCACGGCCAGATGTGATGCAGCCTGGATTCGAACCAGGTACTGCAGTGACGAGAGTCAAATGAACTGTGTCTAGTGTGAAAGTTGATAGAGGTAGTTTCGCGAGCCAATGCAAGTGTTAGCATAATGACTGGAAGTCTATGGGTATAGCATGCTAGCAGATACCCATAGACTTTTGCATGAACGCTAGTTAGCATTGGCTCGTGAAACTACCTCTAACTTCCTTTATACTGGACACAGTGACAAAAATTGCATCCACGAGTTCATCTGAATCTGGGGAAGTAGATAATGGGCATCATTGCTAAAATCCCGAAGTATCCCTTCAAGAAAGGCAAAGTGATCGTGTTATGCGAAAATTATATAAAAGGTTTTACCATTGCAACATTTGATGTACAGTCACATTCACCGTGGTTGTCTGACGCTTGCTGTAGAGTTCACAGCTGGTGATGCCTCACTGCGATTGTTTCAAATTATGGGGAATAACCAATGTCAACAATGTCATCCCCATCTTTCCTTTGCGGTACCTCAGACATACACTTTTATGAGTTCATTTTACTCCTAGCTCAGAGTTTGTCTGTGTAGTGTCTTAACATCATCCTAAAACCTACTCCGAGCTGGGAGTTTTTTCTTCTTCTTAAAAACAGGTTTTAACAGGATTCCTAGGACCTTTTCTGAGATGCTTTGTGGTTACGGGCCCTGATCTCTATTGTATAGTAATTCAGAAAAACACAGAAGATACTACTAACTAAATTGGAAATGATTCAATTATATTGATTAGGCAATGCATATCCAACAATTGTTTGGAGGCTTATTTCAGCAGACCATTTCACAATTTGGTATTTAGAGGACAAAAACATAGATACAACTAACGAACCACTCAGCTACAGTGTTTTGAAATCCTTTATAAACAATGACAGTGTGAATCCACAATGACATGCCAAACCACAGAAATATATCTTGCCCTCTGTATTGCAAGAAGGGAAATCGATGTTCTGGGACATGCCCACAAGGCTTGTGATTGACAGGTGGCCCTCTTGGATGTGGGTGTAACACATGGGGATGTGTGAAACCTACTCCTCAACCTGAAGTGTCGCCAGTTGCGCCACCGAATTACTAGCTTTTTGCATGGTGGCGATTGGCAAGATGCTTCAGGAGGGGGGTCATCTGTGCAAGCAAGGCAGAGGTCATGGGTTCAAACCTGGTATGGGGAAGTGGTACTCGCTAAGCAAGCAGCGTGACGTTCTTTACATGGGTATGTAAGCTAGTGTGAGAGAGAGAGATTCTAATTTCCTGTAATGTCTGTTCTGATCAAGTCTAGATAAAGTTCCAAAAAGTGTATCTTCAACTCTTGTGTATATACAATAATAACACAAGTAGGCCTTTCAGCAATATAGGCTATCAGCAATATACAGTGCATTCAGAAAGTATTCAGACCTCTTGACTTTTTCCACATTTTGTTAAGTTACAGCCTTATTTTAAAATAGATTCTACACACAATACCCCATAACGACAAAGCAAAAACAGGTTTGTAGAATTTTCTGCACAATAATAAAAACAAAAAATGAAAACTGAAGTATTCAGACCCATTACTCAGTACAAGACCCTGCTAGATAAAGTTCCCCTTTATCTCAGCTCGCTGGTCACCATAGCAGCACCCACCTGTAGCACGCGCTCCAGCAGGTATATCTCTCTGGTCACCCCCAAAGCCAATTCCTCCTTCGGCCGCCTCTCCTTCCAGTTCTCTGCTGCCAATGACTGGAACGAACTACAAAAAAACTGGAAACACTTATCTCCCTCACTAGCTTTAAGCACCAGCTGTCAGAGCAGCTCACAGATCACTGCACCTGTACATAGCCCATCTATAATTTAGCCCAAACAACTACCTCTTCCCCTACTGTATTTATTTAGCTCCTTTGCACCCCATTATTTCTATTTCTACTTTGCACTTTATTACACTGCAAAACTACCATTCCAGTGTTTTACTTGCTAGATTGTACTTACTTTGCCACCATGGCCTTTTTTGCCTTTACCTCCATTATCTCACCTCATTTGCTCACTTTGTATATAGACTTATTTTTCTACTATATTATTGACTGTATGTTTGTTTTACTCCATGTGTAACTCTGTGTTGTTGTATGTGTCAAACTGCTTGCTTTATCTTGGCCAGGTCGCAATTGTAAATGACAACTTGTTCTCAACTTGCCTACCTGGTTAAATAAAGGTGAAATAAAAAAATAAAACTTTGCTGACGCACCTTTGGCAACGATTACAGCCTCGAGTCTTCTTGGGTATGACAAGTTTCCCCCATTCTTCTCTGAAGATCCTCTCAAGCTCTGTCAGGTTGGATGGGGAGCGTCGCAGCACAGATATTTTCAGGTCTTTACAGAGATCTTAGATCGTATTCAAGCCTGGGCTCTGGCTGGGCCACTCAAGGACATTGTCTCGAAGCCACTCTTGCGTTGTCTTGGCTGTGTGCTTAGGGTTGTTGTCCTGTTGGAAGGTGTCTAAGGTCCTGAATGCTTTGGAGCAGGTTTTCATCAAGGATCTTCTCTGTACTTTGCTCTGTTCATCTTTCCCTCGATCCTGACTAGTCTCCCAGTCCCTGCCGCTGAAAATCATCCCCACAACATGATGCTGCCACCAGCATGCTTCACCGTAGGGATGGTGCCAGGTTTCATTCAGATGTCACACTTGGCATTCAGGCCAAAGAGTTCAATCTTGGTTTCATCAGACCAAAGAATCTTGTTTCTCAGGATCCTTTAGGTGCCTTTTGGTATACTCCAAGCAGCTGTCATGTGCCTTTTACTGAGGAGTGGCTTCCACCTGATTGGTGGAATGCTGTAGAGATGGTTGTCCTTCTGGAAGGTTCTCCCATCTCCACAGAGGAACTCTGGAGCTCTGTCAGAGTGACCATCAGGTTTTTGATCACCTCCCTGACCAAGGCCCTTCTCCCCCGATTGCTCAGTTTGGCCCGGCAGCCAGCTCTAGGAAGAGTCTTGGTGGTTCCAAACTTCTTCCATTTAAGAGTGATGGAGGCCACTGTGTTCTTGGGGACCTTCAATGCCGCAGACATTTTTTGGTAACCTTCCCCAGATCTTTGCCTCGACACAATCCTTTCTTGGAGCTCGACGGAGAATTCCTTCGACCTCATGGCATGGTTTTTGCTTTGACATGCACTGTCAACTGTGGGACCTTATATAGACAGGTGTGTGCCTGTCCAAATCATGTTCAACTAATTGAATTTACCACAGGTGGACTCCAAGTTGTAGAAACATCTAATGGATGATCAATGGAAACAGGATGCACCTGAGCTCAATTTCGAGTCTCATAGCAAAGGGTCTGAATAGTTATGTAAATAAGGTATTTCTGTAAAAAATATATAGAGAGATTTGCAAACATTTTTTAAAAAAGTTTTTTTTTTTTTCACTTTGTCATTATGGGGTGTGTAGATTAATTAGGAGTTTTTTTATTTAATCCATTTTAGAATAAGGCTGTAATGTAACAAAATGTGGAAAAAGGGAAGGGGTCTGAATACTTTCCGAATGCACTGTAGGCTATAAGCAATATAGGCTAATAGCAATATAGGCTAATAGCAATATGTGTCTCGTCTCAGCGGTAGTTCTCTCTGACAGTGTAGGATAAACCATAAAGAGGTCATCTAATATACCATCTGGTAATCTGATGTGTCTGGGACTTCCTTGTCCCCCTTCTCTCTAATCCAGCCTGTTAATGCTGAAGGGCTCTGTAGTTAGCACTTTGTAAAGCTGCTCGCCCCACTCTTCTCTGACCTAGCTAGATTTATGAGCCAATTTCCCCATAGGGCCCACCACGACCAACAACACCCACTGCATTGTTTTCTGTAGTAGTTCACTTCAAAATCAAAGTTTGTTATATGTTTTGACATCTAGGGGGACTAATGTCGAGATGAGTTGTATTTTCTAGTCTGGGTTGATATGCTGTATTTGGATCTAGATTGGTATGTAGTGGGACTTGGACCCATCTCGACCACTTTTGAGGTCTGAAAACATCTTGACAAAATTAGACTTAGGAATGAATCACCACTTTAAATTCTGAAACGTGTTATATATGATTCAAATATAACAATCAAAGTCGTTCTAAAAAGTATCTTTTTTCCCCCCTCAGTGATGCTGCAGGTGGTAGAGAAAAGCATCTGAAATGGAGATAGGACTGACAGCTTTTGTGGAATGTAACTCCACACATTCAGAGTGGGCAAATATCTACACTCACCACAATATGGCCGCTACTCATGTCCACATATTCAGTGGAGTGGGCCAAAGCCAGAATGACATGCTAAGCACTCCTTAACTTTTCTTATGAAAATGACAAGTAATCTTAGGCCTTTATCATCTTGAGTCTGGTATGCAACAACATTTCTCTACTTAATTTTCTCACGCTAGCACTTGAGAGGCTCTTCTGTTGAGTTTTGATGAAGATCAGTGCCTAGTTTACCACATTGGGCACTCAGGAATCTATGAGGAACTCATTAAAGCTTGCTGCTGCTGCTTTATCTTTCGAGACCCTTTGATGAGCCTACACCATTTTCTTATTTTCAAGCTGCTCCTTGTCTCACTCTGATTCAGGTGATTGTTCATGAAAACACTAGATTCATTAAACCATCTTTATCTGAAATTAGCTGCCCTCTTTAAAGGGAAGTGCTTTCAACTGACACAGTTTTATAGTGGGGAGACAGTGAAATATGTTAAGCATAATTTCCCACATATTAATCAGAATCAGGCAAAAAAAGATCTCAGAAAAAGTAATTAACCGGGTGATTTTCGAGACAATTTAATTTCACAGAGGAAGAGACACTGAAGAAGTTCATACCAACTGGCTTGTTGACACCCAGAAAGCCAGCATTTCCCAAGAGCTTGAAGACTTTGTGGGCAGGAAATATCCCCTCTGCCTCCCATTGGTCCACATAGGGGTTGATATCCTGGTCGATGATCTACAACACATGCAAAGACAGAGGGAAAGATGACAAACACATAGACGTAGGTGTGGTACAAGCTACGTGGCCTGGACGTAGGTTGTCTGTATGTGTGAGAATGTATATGTATGCCAATGGTGTGGTTGTGTGAGACTAACATTTACACTACATTTCATTCCAATCTAATGAATGTTAATATAAATAGCTTACCTTCCCCCTGACAATTTACTTGGAAATTGACTCACCATTTTGACAGAACCACATTAAGAACGGTCCATAGTTGTAAATAAATGGGAAGTTGTCAACCGTATTTTCAGCCGTCCTGTTCTGCCTCTACTTCAGTCTATGTAACCCATCACTGGCAGACTGCTAGACTAAGGTCTACATATCAATGAATACAAAAGAACACAAAACATACTGAAAGAAAATCTCATATGGATGAATACATGCTATGATAAGGGGGATGGTATTGTGCGTGCTATTTCCCACCTATCTATTACACTCACTGTCAACAAGCCTTTATTGCAGTTTCATAAGACTGCCGATAGAGATCGGCTTAGTGTATTACCATGTAGCCTAGCTCCCCAAACCTAATCCAAATTCTTGTCATTAACAGGGAATCAATTATAATATAGTTTGAGACTAACAAGCCTGTTTGCATCTAACAATGTTAGCCAAAAATAAAATCTAATTTCCCTATGGAGTCGCCATAATACTAACTGTACCAGTTACAGTATACCAGCTCCAGTACATGCACATACAGAGATGCGTGCAGGAATCTAGAAGCATGAAGATGAAGTGATTCGGATTAAGTGAAACATTAGATCCTCCATGTAAAGCTACAGTAATATATTATGGATTATGAAAATCTCTCTTAAATCCACCTGAGAGCATTCCCTTCATAGCGGGGCCACAGCCAATCTCCCCTGCGTCATGCTTGAAGACTGTTAGGGAGTGAAGGGATGAGGAGTGGAACACTCCCGTTCTGGAGATATGGGAGTGTCAAGAGACCATTGGTACCATGGGAACGTCCCAAATTCCATATGTAGTACACTACTTTTGAGCAGTGCCCAATACATTGTGTACACAAAACAATAAGAACACCTGCTCTTTCCATGACCGACTGACCAGGTGAATCTAGGTGAAAGCTATGATCCCTTATTGATGTCACTTGTTAAATCCACTTCAATCAGTATAGATGAAGGGGAGGAGACCAGTTAAAGAAGGATTTGTTCATCCTTGAGACATTTGAGACATGGATTGTGTGTGTGTGCCATTCAGAGGGTGAACGGGCAAGACAAAATATTGAAATGCCTTTGAATGGGGTATGGTATTAGGTGCCAGGCACACCAGTTTGAGTGTGTCAAGAACTGCAATGCTGCTGGGTTATTCCACGCTCAACAGTTTCATGTGTGTATCAAGTATTTATGCTGCAGTAGTTTATGTGTCGGGGGGCTAGGGTCAGTCTGTTACATCTGGAGTATTCTCTTGTCTTATCCGGTGTCCTGTGTGAATGTAAATATGCTCTCTCTAATTCTCTCTTCTCTCTTTCTTTCTTTCTCTCGGAGGACCTGAGCCCTAGGACCATGCCTCAGGACTACCTGGCATGATGACTCCTTGCTGTCCCCAGTCCACCTGGCCATGCTGCTGCTCCAGTTTTAACTGTTCTGCCTGCGGCTACGGAACCCTGACCTGTTTCACCGGACGTGCTTGTTGCACCCTCGACAATTACTATGATTATTATTATTTGACCATGCTGGTCATTTACGAACATTTTAACATCTTGACCATGTTCTGTTATAATATCCACCCGGCACAGCCAGAAGAGGACTGGCCACCCCTCATAGCCTGGTTCCTCTCTAGGTTTCTTCCTAGGTTTTTGGCCTTTCTCAGGAGTTTTTCCTAGGGAGTTTTTCCCAGCCACCGTGCTTCTTTCACATGCATTGCTTGCTGTTTGGGGTTTTAGGCTGGGTTTCTGTACAGCACTTTGAGATTTCAGCTGATGTATGAAGGGCTATATAAATAAATTTGATTTGATTTGATTTGATATCAAGAATGGTCCACCACCCAAAGGATATCCAGCCAACTTGACACAACTGTGGGAAGCATTGGAGTCAACATGGGTCAGCATCCCTGTGGAACACTTTCGACACCTTGTAGAGTCCATGCCCCAACGAACTGAGGCTGTTCTGAGGAAAGCTGTTCCTAGTGTGTGGTACACTCAGTGTATAGGGAACAGGGTGTAATTTGGGACGCAGCCCTTGACCCTTATGATTTGTGCCTCCAATAGGTCTTCAGCTGGAAAACTACTTAAAAAGACACTATCAAGATCCCACATTTTCTCTGCGAACTCAACCACTTCTTAGGGGGGAGATGATGCCTACATGTTTATATGCTAACCTCATTCGCAAAGATAAACAGCATGATGAGATGGTGTTCTTTTTTGAAGGTGCATAGAGTACAGTAGACGAGCCTAAACGTACAACTACTATCAGCTTTTAAGTGTTTAACATAGCCTATATGCATTTAATCTACGATGCATAATTGATTTCAACAAGCCACCTGAAATTGTTTCGCTAAGTCTACATCCTCAGAAAAATGGACCTGTTTTTGGGCGGAAATGTTCAAAACAGTTAATACTGCCTATGTAAAATAGTTCGATTTTAGGCAACGACGTGTGCTTCCTCCCAATTCCATTTCGGTAGTTAATGTAGAGACCCTTGACAAACCTGTCCATAATTCTGCATTCAAGCGTTGCTGTGGAGCACGACAACTCTCCAATGGCAGGTAGAGAGAAAATTAAAACCACCATAATTATGCAGTTAAGTGAGGAAAATGACTCATTTAGTGTAACGCAGCTTCCTTCAGTGCATAAGCCACAGTCAGGGGCCACGAGTCACTGTTCATTATGGAATTTGTTCTAAAATCTAAAATTCAGTCTTATTAAATATGACTGAGTTCACAACCAGAGTAAAGCACAAGTTCTGGCTTTCCATGGGGGTTGGAAGGCATTTCAAGACAAATGAACAATTGCCAAGTGGAAAATGCCTCCTCAAAATGCCTGTTTTCATATTCTGAAAGATTGTGCAAGGAGGGATAGCAACATACACAGAACTGGCTCCTCTACCAGCCAAGAATAACAAACAGACCTATAACCTACGAGTACAGGACAGGTAGGCCTACTGTATAACCTACGAGTACAGGACAGGTAGGCCTACTGTATAACCTACGAGTACAGGACAGGTAGGCCTACTGTATAACCTAAGAGTACAGGACAGGTAGGCCTACTGTATAACCTACGAGTACAGGACAGGTAGACCTACTGTATAACCTACGAGTACAGGACAGGTAGACCTACTGTATAACCTACGAGTACAGGACAGGTAGGCCTACTGTATAACCTACGAGTACAGGACAGGTAGGCCTACTGTATAACCTACGAGTACAGGACAGGTAGCCCTACTGTATAACCTACGATTACAGGACAGGTAGGCCTACTGTATAACCTACGAGTACAGGACAGGTAGGCCTACTGTATAACCTACGAGTACAGGACAGGTAGGCCTACTGTATAACCTACGAGTACAGGACAGGTAGGCCTACTGTATAACCTACGAGTACAGGACAGGTAGGCCTACTGTATAACCTACGAGTACAGGACAGGTAGGCCTACTGTATAACCTACGAGTACAGGACAGGTAGGCCTACTGTATAACCTACGATTACAGGACAGGTAGGCCTACTTTATAACCTACGAGTACAGGACAGGTAGACCTATAACCTACGAGTTTCTTTCTGGGATTGTCCAGAACAATAACACTATATACACTACACTCACTCCAGAGGAAGGCATGAGTAATAAACCTGTGAGAAATAAAGCACAGTATAATCAAAATGACCAACAGACAGATATGAGCAGAGTACGGGTCCCACTCTTCCTCTGCAATAAATGCACAATTTGACAAAGTTCAAATCCTGAGGAAGGGAACAGGGAGGATCTGCTAGGTCTTAGAAAGGAAAATGTCCATGTCTACTGGGACTATAAATCATACAGAAAGGTTATTGTTGACTGGTAAAGTTGCATACCAGAACAATTTCACAACGCAGAGCTGTGAATTATAAATTGGGTTCAAGAGCACTGTCAAGAACACTACTTTCCCCTGACATGGCTGTGTTTCACAGCTAGCTGGGCACGGTGCAATAACATTCCAGTAACATCACTGAAACATGTTTTCAGGGCAGTCATCAGCATGATGGAGGAGATTTGAGGTGGGTGGAGGAAGTAGGCAGAATTGATT